>NW_006798376.1:845842-847385 GCF_000442215.2 Lipotes vexillifer
GGTACAGTGTACCAAAACATAATCAGGATTTCTCCAGAAAGGGGGAGTAGAGGGTGGCAACACGGCTACTGAATAAGCAACTTGCAGGGTCTAACATACTATATATAGGAAGAAATACAAGAAGAAGGGAAGAAAAAAGACCTACAAAAAAACAAACCCAAAACAATTAAGAAAGTGGCAATAGGAACATATATATTGATAATTATCTTAATGTAAATGGAATAAATGCTCCAACCAAAAGACACAGACTGGCTGAAATGATACAAAAACAATACCTGTATATATACTGTCTACAAGAGACCCACTTCAGACCTGGGGACACATACAGACTGAAAGTGAGGGGATGGAAAAAGATATTCCATACAAATGGAAATCAAAAGAAAGCTGGAGTAGCAATACTCGTATCAAACAAAATAGACTTTAAAATAAAACTGCTATAAGAGACAAGGAAGGACACTACATAATGATCAAGGGATCAATCTAAGAAGAAGATATAACAATTGTAAACATATATGCACCCAACATAGGAACACCTCAATATATAAGGCAAATGCTAACAGCCATAAAAGGGGAAATCAACAGTAGCACAGTAAGAGTGGGGGACTCTAATACCTCACTTATGCCAAGGGACAGATCATCCAGACAGAAAATTAATAAGGAAACACAAACCTTAAATGACACATTAGACCAGCTAAACTTAATTGATATTTATAGGACATTCCATCTGAAAGCAGCACAATACACTTTCTTCTCAAGTGCACAGGGAGCATTCTCCAGCATAGATTACATCTTGGGTCACAAATCAAGCCTTGCTAAATTTAAGAAAATTGAAGTCATATCAAGATGCTTTCTGACCACAATGCTATGAGATTAGAAATCAACTATAGGAAAAAAAACTGTAAAAAACATAAACACATGGAGGCTAAACAATATGTTACTAAATAACCAATGGATCACTGAAAAAATCAAAGAAGAAATAAAAAATAATATAATCTGGCCATTCATGAATCACGAACTTCATTAAAACAAAAGTATTTATATAAGCTTCTTGATTTCTAATACATAAATGTCATTAATTCTAAAAATGCACATTTTTTTGACATGTAAACATCTCTGAAATTGAGTCTACCTTTAAGATATTTTATAGTTTAATTGGCAACTCTCTTCTTTCTTTGTGGTCCATAAACTAATGGTGCATCTTATATTTGATGGAGTGTTAGATTAGGTAATATGTAGTAAGCCAGTAATAGTTACCTTATTCACTGTTGGCAAACATTACCTCACTTAATCATTGTAAAAGCCCTATGAGGTAAGCACTATTATTATCCCTATTCGCCAAGAAGGATTCACTGGAAGAAGGCACAAGCCATAGAAAGGAAAGGAGGGCAAATGATGGAGCCTCAGTTGTGCTTAGGGTGGGGCCTTAATTCTTAGTAGCTCCGTTTTTTCAGATCACTCATAATTTACTTCACATAGGACTTTCCTCAATACAGCAATTCTAGTTTCATTGGATCTGTGTTTGTATTGCATAAAGTCTTTCCCT
>NW_006798376.1:847464-860953 GCF_000442215.2 Lipotes vexillifer
TGCCTAATGCATCTGTGGACCAGACCCTACCTCCAGAGGTTCTGACTCAGCACAGCTGGGAATTTGTATTTTATCACTGTGGGATTTACTAGCATAACTTGATACATGCAGAGGAGAGTAAGCCATGTTAAAGAAACATTCTACAACAGATACTGTCCCACTGGTCTGCACATTCTGGAAAACTAGAATTTTTGTTAATATCTTTTAACTTTTAACTACACAGTAATACATGCTTATCATAGATAGTGTGGAAAATCACACAGGCAATAAAAAATTATTCTAATAAGCCAACACTCAATGACACCCATATCATTCATGAACATTTTCCAGGCTGTAAGTAAGTTTTATTAAAAATATATTCCACTAAGCAAATGTAGCATGATTTACTCGACCATGGGAGATATTTAGAGGTTTTTTTCCCTCCAATGCTTTATATTAATTTCAACAATATCACAAGCATACTTATAGTTAAATATTGAGCATATCCATGAGGATAAATTCTCAGGTTCAATAATATGAAACTTTTTAAAGTTAGGAGACTATTGCCAAATTACCATTTAGAGGCAATTTAAAATCTGAGTTCTTTATTTTATTTATTTATTTATTTTTACATCTTTATTGGAGTATAATTGCTTTACAATGGTGTGTTACTTTCTGCTTTATAACTAAGTGAATCAGTTATACATATGTTCCCATATCTCCTCCCTCTAGCATCTCCCTCCCTCCCACCCTCCCTATCCCACCCCTCTAGGTGGTCACAAAGCACGGAACTGATCTCCCTGTGCTATGCGGCTGCTTCCCACTAGCTATCTATTTTACATTTGGTAGTATATATAAGTCCATGCCACTCTCTCGCTTTGTCACAGCTTACCCTTCCTCCTCCCCATATCCTCAAGAGATAAAATCTGAGTTCTTTAAATCAAAACTTTATGAAAACAGCACAATGATTTTTTGAGAACTGACCTCATATTGTCACATGAAAACCACGTGGGATATTTGGCATGAAGATTGAGATGCTTTACTACTGAGGAGCAGCATGATAGTCCATGACATGGTCATTTGATTTTGCTGGGTGATAGTTTGAAAAGCACACCCTACAAAGCAGGTAGGCAAGACTTAGTCAGTGCCCAGCACCTGGTCCTCAAAAAACTTTTTTTTATCACCCATTCTTCCATTTATAAAAATTCCATGGCTTAACAAAATGAATAATAGAATTATGATGAAAACTGAAAATGTAATTTCTGTATGGTAAAATGGTATGTGATTCTTTAATGTGATTCAGGGAAAAGCCAAGAGCTTGTACAGATATTTTTCTACTTGAAAATGTGGGTATTCTTGAAGGTTTTGGCGCAAATTCCACATAAGCATCAATGATGTGCTGCTCATCTAACTTACTGTATAATTACCTAACATTTATATTTAGCAAAATATAATGTGTAGTGGGTGCTGATAAGAATATCTAATTTTATCCTTCTAAGAAAGCATAAAGACTACCCAGATGTGACTAAAAGGAAGGAGTCTATTTGGATCTAATCGTCTCTCATTCTTTCATTGTCCCTTTCCTGTAGTTCCCTTCTTGCCTTTCCTCTGCGTGTCCCACGCGAATCTTTCTCCACCCTGGCTGGGTGTTGTTCACATCATTGTATTAGGGCCCTTACTACTATTTACAGATTTTTATTGTCTATTTACAATTGCAAGTTCTTAAGTACCAAAATATTGGTAGCAATGTTTAAAAGACAGGTCTGTTGTTAATTGTTTGGGGCTCCAAGAATAACTTTCACGTGGTTTGCTGGGTCCTTCAGCTTTGCTCTCTAATATAAGCTTCTGTGTGTTGTTAAATTAGTTTTGCTTCTTTATTACTATTTGTTTGGGATCTGAGTTGAAAATAGTACACCATTAGGCAGAAATATGGGCACCATGATATATCCTATTAACACAAATAAACCTTTCTTTAAAACATTATATTATGCCCCATATAAACAACAAAATGATCAACTATCATTTACCATAGCCATCTCTACACATTCGTTCCTTCAAATAATATCTACCACAATACTGCACTGTTATTAATTTTGTACAGTTGAGAAATACACTGAAATGGAAAACATCAACAAAAAACAGCCATATATATTTTTTCAATTTTTCTATACTTTTGTATAATATCCCAAAGTTTAATACTTCTCATAGGAACAGTTTCCCGTTGTGGAGCACAGGCTCCGGACGCGCAGGGTCAGCGGCCATGGCTCACAGGCCCAGCCGCTCCGCAGCAAGTGGGATCTTCCCGGACCAGGGCGCGAACCCATGTCCCCTGCATTGGCAGGCGGACTCTCAACCACTGCGCCACCAGGGAAACCCCAGGAACAGAGTTTTAATACCAGTCATCTAAGTGGTAAAACAGGTGCTTACAAAATTTTTACTGACACATAAAGATTGCTTTAGAGTCAACTATAATTTTTGGTGATGTTGTCCTATTACAGAGATAGTGACCTTATTAATGACTGACCACCAGTGACTTAGAGGGTAGAATTCTTAGGCTAAGGCTCATGTTTTAAAATTTTACTTGTTTTCAACTTTCTCACAAAGAAATGGCTTCATATGGATGAGACATTTTCATATAGAGATCACTCTATTGCTCTAATCTTCACCATCCTTTTTACCAATGTATGTGGTCAACCACATGGGGGTGGGGGGGGGGCAGGGTATGCAGAGGACTCAGACAAAAACAATCAATGTGTATATTACAATGTCTCATGGAAAATGAACATAGTAATTCTTTTTTTGAAAGAGAACATAAAACTTATTTTAGACTCACTACTTATGGATTACTATATATTTTCATGACATAGTTATTTTAAAAATTTGTTTATTGATTTTAAATGAAAACCATAACAGTATCCTCTCCCTCTAGGCTTCCTTTCTTTGTTTCTTGGCCTTCCCTCTCACCCATACTCCCACATTATATTTTAAGGTTAACTGAGTCAGAACATTTGCATTTGGTATTAAGGTGCGTAAAGCAAGGCTGCCCCATTGCTCAGCCACGTGAGGAAAATCCTTTTATCCAAGGACTGTATTTAACCAGCTCTTAAAGGGATTTTATTTATTTGGTAGGAACCAAAGCTGATGAATGAATCTGAGGGTCAATTTGGGGCACTGCAGCACCAAAAAATATAGACACGCATCTTTCTGCTTTTTAACTCTTCAAATTGGAAATAAGAAAATCATTTTTAGGCTGCAAATACTGAGTCAGGAAACATTTCCATTGATCTAAAACTGCATTAAGAGATGAAGCCCAAGTAATATTCCCTTTTCCCATAATGTGTCTTACGCACATTTCACATTCTTAACCTGAGTAAGATGTGAACAAACAAGCTCTCACCATTCATTCACACTCTAAATTATCCACTGACTTCAAAGCCATCTGGGAAAAAATACAAGCAAAGAGGATATTGTGCTTTTTCCAACCATACAATGGTAAATCAGAAAAAGACATTCTGTAGAGTTCTTACAGGACTTATTAACTAAATAGTGTTTATCTTCCTTTCCTGGCTAACCCCCTCAGAACGAGTAATGAGCTCAGAGGAAATAAAGTAAAGACTGAGCCCTTTCCAATCCTTCCAGCTGCCCTGCCGCACACCAGTTCTTGGAATGTTTTCTTAATTTTGTGTTTGTTTGACCTAAGCACTCCAACTGAACTGAGCAAGGGCTTCCAGGAGATGGTTGGGGACAGGCAAAGCAGGTTTGTTTCCCATGTGCTATTGGTAAGGTTCTCAGAGACATATGTCAATCAACCCATTGCCTCAATTAAACATGTAGTTTTCAAGTTAGAAGAGCCTTCTTTTCATAGTCTTCAGTCTGTTGCTGGCCAGAAAAGGTAGATGTTTAGGGAAAAGTATTTACTGTTAGACCTCTGTGGCCTTAATTTGGTTCCCCACTGCTTATAATCTCTACCTTCTCTTCTGCGGTCACTCAGTGAAGGAATGCTGCCATTCTAATTCTAAGGATAGTAGAGAGGCCCAAAGGATGTATCATTTACCACCACCAGCTAAGCCATCTTAGATCAGGCAGTGAGGATCAAGTGCATTACCACTTACTGAGAATCACATCGTAAGTTTTTATTATTAGGAATTCTTTTAATTTCTGGTAAAAATAATATCAAAGATTAACAACTCTTTCATAAAAAACCTTAATACTTAATACTTCTACTTATTGTGGAGAATCACAACGTGTAATATGAAACTTCTGTGACTCTCAACAAATAAAAGGTGGGGATTAGGGAAGAAACAGACGAAGGAGGATGGTTGAAGTTGAATGACAAAGAGCATGAGTTGCCAATTTTTCCACAAAAAAACAATACGTAAATGGGAAAATGTCAGGAAATCACCTATCATCTTTGATGTTCCCTGACTTTTTCCACAACCTTCTCACTCCAACAGCCATTTAAACAGCCAATGAAGAAACTGAATCGTACTCCCTGGAGGACACTGTATCCACTTCTACTACCTAGCTATGTAAAACCATTCCTAACACACACTGATTAGTTCTCCAGAACTAAAAATTGATTTTCATTGATTGCTTTCATGTAGAGAAATAGCCTAACTTTGAGAAAGCTCTTATGTTGTTTATAGTTGCTAAAGTCATTTATTTCAAATACTGTTGATGTTTATAATTCATTATTTTCCTTGCTTAGATTTACATAGGAGTCATGAGATAACATATATTAAATTAAAGCCATTTTTAATATTGTGGCATATTAGGAATTATGCATATTTGAAAGTTCTTCTCAAGTGACATTGTAAACATAGCCAAATTATTAGCATTTTCTTCATGTAGGAATAAAGTCTGAATATTTAAAAAGTTCCATTTTCTTAACAAAATTAAGCATAAAAAGTTCAAGCTTAATTAACTTTTTCCATACATAGGTCTCCCCAGCTTGGATCGTGCCCCAGAAAAGAGAAAAAAGCTATATAAAAACCTTAAGCATTAAGATACTTTACAGTAAACAGCAAAGAATATAATGTTAATAGCAGCTTTATCTAAGGGGTAAAGTGATAGATTTTTAAAATAATTTTCTTTATTTTCCACACTTTCTACAGTAAGCATGTACAACTTCTATCATGCAAAATAACCAGTTTTTAAATGGAATAGTTTCCTTTCTGCCTTAATACAGAAGGAGGTAAAGGGAACAAAAATGAAAGCTATAATAATAATTCTAACAGAAACATTACAAACTTTACAGTTTAGATGCTTATAGTTACATGTTAAGAGACTGAAGAAGATAGTTTCCTGTATTACCAATCTTAAGAGTGATGAAACTAAGGCTCAAACTAAGTAAATTGGTCAAGGTCGCAAAGTGAATAAACGGCTGAACTTGAACTGGAATACAAATTGTCAGCTCTTAGACTCTTACAAGTGCAGTCTCCATCACTTTATCATGGGTCACTATAGAGGATGCCGTCATATCCTTACGTCAGCCCTGGAATTGCTTATCCATACATGCTGCAGCTAATAATAATAATGAACATTCATATATCCATACTAGGTGCCAAGCTCTGCTCTATGTACTTTACAAATATTAATTCATATAATCCTCACAGCAACCCTATGGACTAGATACCATTCTTACCATTTTATTTTACAGATAAGAAAACTGGGGATGTATAACCTGGGCCAAGATTACACAGCTAGTGATAAAACTGGGACACAGGCTAACTGGCTTCAGAGTCTGTGTACCTAACCACCACATTAAATGGTATGCCGACTTGCCTTTATTAGGTATGTTAACAGGAGAGGATTGATCTCCTTTGGTGCTAGGTAAGCCTCAAGGCAAAATATAGAAAATAGTGTATAAAGTGTGAAAGGAGCATCATTATTTTTCCAAGAAATTGCTTTGCCTATATACTTCCTGATCATTAGGGCCCAACTTGGACAAATTCACTTCCACACTGAGCCTCAGTCAATGCTTGGCCCATTTTATGGAGAAGAACACTGAGGTCCATAGGAAACACTGATGGTAGAGGTAAGAATATACTACTCAGCAGATTTTTATCCAAAGACAGTTTCATTGAACTCCACCACTGTTTGCAGGTTAAACTGTGGCCTGTGACATTTCAGGGAGCAAATACAAAATGCGCCACTTGTACTGTAGTGAAACTTTCCATTACAAGGAACTTGATTCCAGCAAGAATAAGGCTGCCTAGAAGCAAAGGGCTACTATAAAAACAAAAAAAACAAACAAACAAAACTAATCGGGAACATGACTTCTTCATTGTACACATGCATTACATCTGGGCTGCTACACAATATAGGCCACTGACAAAGTCTGTGTTTAAACAGAGAGAGCTACTCTAGTCATAAGAAGAAGACAGACAGAAATAGATTTTTCTTTCCTTAACTGTACTAAAATATACATAACTTAAATTTAGCACCTTAATCTTTTCTAAGTGTACAATTCAGTGGCATTGGTGTGTTCACATTGTTGTGCAACCATCACCATCATCAATCTTTCATCTTCCCAAACTGAAACTCCACGCCAATCAAATAGTAACTGCCCATTCTTTCCTTCTTTAAGCTCCTGGCAACCACCATTCTAATTTCTGTCTCTATGAATTTGACTACTCTGAGTACCTCATAAAAGTGGAATCATACGAAATTTGTCTTTTTGCTGACTGGCTTATTTCACTTAGCATAATGTCTTCAAGTTTTCTCCATGTTGTAGCATGTATCAGAATGTCCTCCCTTTTTAAGGTTGCTTAATATTTCATTGCATGTGGTAATAAAATACCACATCTTATTTATCTATTCATCCACTGATGGACACTTGGATTGCTTCTACCTTTTGGCTATTGTGAATACTGCTGCCATGAATATGGGTGTACAAAAATCTTTTCAAGTCTCTGCTTTCATTTCTTTTGGGTATATACCCAGAAGTGGAATTGATGGATCATATGGTAATTCTACTTTAAAAAAAACACCATAGTGTTTTCCAAGTGGCCACTCCATTTTACAAGAAATAGATTTAAAAGCGAATTAATGAGTTCAGTTTCTCTACCCCCTCCCCTTCCTCAAAGAGAACAAGTTGTTAACCCTGTGATTGCCAGCTATACTATTTACCTCCTCAGTCCAACCCAGCCTACAGCCTCTCCATTTCTCCTTACTTTTGTAAGCCACAATTTTATTGACAATGTTGTAGAACCATAGGACCTGGGCCAAGCCATCCCCTACTAAAACTGCACCCTTAAAACTTCATAACAGAATCACCCCAGGAGCCATACTTGAGCTGTTTACTAAGGAAGCAAGACTAGCCTCAGAGACTTGTCCAAGATACTACATTTAGACTACATTGATTATTATTGTAATACCCAGCTTATATTTTGCTGTTTCATAGCAGAGCTGAAATACTATCCACAGAAAGCACAGTATGCACCTGTTTTGCCATGTCCTGGTAATGAATTTCATGAGTGCTTTCCTAGATGGTTCCATGTATCACTCACATTTGACTCTACCACAGTGTCTAATATGGTTACTTGTACTATGTATAAACTGATAACAAACTCAGATGTGTCCCAAACTTGAACTATTCACATTACCACCCTCAGTGACTTTTGCCATGTTCACATAAGTCAACTCACTTTTCTTTTACGTCAGTTATTATCTTTAGCAAGAAAATTTTTGTGGCTAATATAGATGGAAAAACTATCCCTTGCAATAAGTAAAATAAATACACTTACAAGAAAACAAATTTATCCAACTACCACCTAAAATTATTCTACATACTACCAGTAGAAATTCTGGACTAGCTGCCTTGATATATGAATATGAATGTATTGACCTCCTTTAAAGTAGTGTATTAATAAATATTTTGAGAAGAAAATTACAAATAATGGCAACATCAAGATAAAGAATTTGGTGCTAAAATGTTAACAGTGATTTTGGGGGGCTATGCAATCATGGACAATTTTATTTTTTATGATTCTCACATGGAAATAGATGATTTATATAAATAGAATATGTATGTCTATACATATACATGTACATGAGTGTGCATGTGGGGGTGTGTGTGTGTGATATTTTGTTGATAGAGACAATAGGTGAATGAAAAAAAGCAAAAGATGGTGAACCCTAAAAACCAGGTCCATCAAATTGATGTTGGACATCAGTGGAATGATGATTTTTGCAGTCAGATCATTCTCATGTCCATCAACAGAGTGCCTCAGAGGAATGATATAAAAAGAAAGCAGACATAAGGGATTATCTGATGGAGAGTAAATATGTGAGTGAAAGCAATGACAGCCAGACCAGCACAGGCATCTTCTGAAATGCTTTCCTCCATATTTAATCAATGAAAGGTACTACAGGAGGACCCACAATATGCAGAGTAATATAGCAGGGGATAATATGTGCTACAAGAATTATAAGTCACTGTTCTTGCCCCACATTTTTAAAAATCTAAATGATACAGCCATGAAAAAATATATTATAAATTAAGTGTTGCAAAGGTAGAGACACATATAATAATCTGTGGGTACAGAGAGGAGGAAGCAGGAATGAGTGGGAAAGCAACCAGAGAAGATGTCTAGAATGAAGTGATGTTTAAGGTTATTGATGATAGTAGTAAAATGTATGAAAAGAGTCCCTTGTCTCCACAGGATAAACACTCCCTTCTCCAGGACCAAAGAGAGGAAGAGATCATCTTGAACCTAGAGTACCCCATTTTCCTAGTTAGAACTGAAGAATGCTGGAAGAGTGCACAATTGAACAGACTGCCAAGGAAGGAAAAGTGAGTTCAGGGGAAGTCACAAAGTCCTGAAGTTTCACGTGATGCTGGCTAGTTAAAAGAGGGTACTCACGCCAGCTGCTTACACTCCTCTGAGGCCTGACCTAAGCTGTCTTACTTCCTGACATCCTTCTCCAGCTGGGCTATTTCCTGGGCTGCTCCAGACTTGTCCCTTCAGCCCCCTTCACAGCTGTGGTTTGGCATCTCTGCAGCAAGAGCCCCAGTGGCCAAAGTGTCCTCTGGGCTTGTCTCCTGGGAGCAAAGGCCTGCCTATTTCCACTACTGAATTTACCCACAGAGACAGGCGGAGGAAGCTTTTTTTAGATGGCCAAAGCAAATTGGTCTGCATGAATTACACTGGAGCCGTGTGGTAATAATCAAATTTGGTGCCTGGGACACCCAAGCAGCACACGCATAGGCTGTAAGTAGCTTAGAACTTTTCCTGCTGCATCATTGAAACTGCTGGCTTAAGAAATGGAAGCTTTTGAGGGATGAATGAAAACTCCTCGTCATACACGATGTTTGGCTGTGGCCAAAGGGAGTAGTCAAGGTGAAGTTATACAACAAACAGTTGTTTTTTTCCAGAGCCAAGAAAGTGACTAGGATTTTCTATATCTGGATGGTGATAAAACAAGGGTCTATAAACTCTGGCCTGCAAGCCAAGTCCAGCCCTCCTCCTTGTTTTCATATCTCTACAAGCTCAGAATGGTTCCTCCATCTTTAAACAGCTGAAAAAAAAATCAAAAGCATATTTTGCATCAGGTGAAAATGATATGAAATTCAAATTTCAATGCCTATGAATAAAGTTTTATTGGAATACAACTACACCTATTGTCTCTGGTTGGTTTCCAGCTTCAAATGCAGAGTTGATTGAGTAGTTGCAGCAGAGACCTTATGGCCTGCAAAGCCTAAACTATTGATTGTCTATCTGGCCTATTACAGACAGTTTTCAACCCCTGTCCTAAAGTTGTGGCCAGTGTGACCAAGAGTAAGGGCAAGGTGAAATAGCAGTGAGTGGGAAACTTTTTAAATGGGAATATTGATGTGTTTTTCTGAGATGCATTTTTTAATGCTCCAGTATACTTGGTTGTAGATTGTACCACACTGCGGAAGAGCCAAATCTGGAGCTCAGCTTTAATGCTTAAAATAACACTTAGATTTCATTTTTGCTTTTGTGATACTCCCATCCCCCCCACGCAAGCATGTGCATGCAAACATGCACGTGTGCGTGTATGCGCGCGCGCGCGCACACACACACACACACACCACACACACACACACAGGAAAAATGATAGGCAGACCACTCATGTACCTCATATGAGCTCAGCAACGTGCTTGTGCTCACAGAGGAACAGTGGTAGGAAGAAGTACAAGAGCAGTGAATTATGGACCCCCCACGATGGACCCCAAAGGAAGACTAACTGAAACAATTTTATGGAAATGTATTCAGTATGCACAGATGACAACATTCTAGCAAGCCATTTCAGTACAGCATTCTAATTATAGACACCATTCTCAAAGCTTAGCCAAGCTATGTAGTATCATCTCTTTTACAGGGTGTGGTTGAAATTGAGCACTTAAAAACTGGAGAGGTCACTTTTGGTTAACTAGTACAATTTGGTAGCTCAAGGAAACTCTGTCCTTCACTCATCCTACAGGACTAAGACTTTATTTTTGCTCTTAGAGTTCTAAGAAGATTCCTCCAAGCCAGACAGCTGGAATGAACAGTTAAAAACGAATATTGTGTTAATCAAGAAAAAAGGCCTTGTGTTTTGTCACAAAGAAGTTATATAAGGAAACCTAGTTTCTGAAGAAAGCAAGCTGAGTTAGAGTTGTATTGATGAACTGGAGTGTGGCAGCAATATATATGGGAGTTGTAGGCAGAGGAAGGGGGAAGAATAGGCAAGAAAGTTTTTAGCATATCCCTTAAAGATATGCTGGTATATTGAGGGTAACTACTCATGCTTAGGCACAAACCCAGAAGGCAAGGAGTACAATCTATTTAGTCATATGACAGTCTCCAACCATATACCTGATTCCTGCATTTGGTAAAGGTAATATGGTGCCTTAGAAACAGCATTAAGCTATTAAACTACATTAAAAGCTGTACCTGTGTAGATGTGATCAAAGGAAGCTGTCACAGAAGCCATCACAGAAAACAAAAACAAATAAAAAAATGAATTCAGTGTTGAGTATGCTCTTGCTTGAGCTAGACAGACTTCTAAGTAACAGAAAAGAGAGGGTGACTTGTCAGTGAGCTGCAGAGAACCAAACCCAAGGAGAATTAAGGCTTGGGAAGGGAGTCTGGGGAACATTTCCAGAAAGACCCAGGGCTTACACATTCCCTAGTTTGTGAGAAACCTGATTTGCTCTGTAGATTTGGAGTAAGGAGCAGGTATACAAACTCTATTTTTCTCTGTGAACATTGAAAGTGCTTATACTGCCTGGTGGTGGAAACTTGATCTCAGTCAATCTCTACACACTCACTAGATTGCACTTAGAGTTAGATTTACGTAGCACCAGAGGATTTTGAGGAGACTAGGCAGTGCCCTATCCCACTTCTAACAGAAAGGCCTATTCAAGTCCACCAGCTCTCTTGTCAAATTCAGAGACACTCTCATTGATACTGGGATTTTCTGCTACTTCTCTCGTACTCTGAGGCTGCAGATACTTTGCTAAGGCTGCCTCTAAGACCTTTAACAATTCCTTGCTGCTCTTGGGTGCAATGGAGTCATTCTACTACTTTCATCCCAAGCCTGGATGCAGGGAACTCTGTGGGACAGCTCAGGCCCTCCTTGCTAGAAGCAGCACACAGTCATCTCCAGGCTTTCCTAGGAAGGAGGACACAACTTTCTTCCTTCTGTTGTGCCCTCCCCTAGGTCTTGAACCAGGGCTGGAGTGCAGGGATCCTTTGGAGGGAGCTTCCTTCTTCTCTGACTCTCCCCCTTCCCAGGTCAAGCTATACAGAGGTCAGGGGACAGAGGGCACTGACTCCTCTGGTGTTCATCCCAGTCTTTTGTCTTATGTCCATGGCTAGGCTTTTGTTTTTGGTTTTGGTTTTTTTTGCGGTACACGGGCCTCTCACCGTTGTGGCCTCTCCCGTTACGGAGCACAGGCTCCGGACACACAGGCTCAGCAGCCATGGCTCACGGGCCCAGCCGCTCCGCGGCATGTGGGATCTTCCTGGACCAGGTCACGAACCCGTGTCCCCTGCATCGGCAGGCGGACTCTCAACCACTATGCCACCAGGGAAGCCCCATGGCTAGGCTTTTGGATTCAAAGTCAGAATTTGATCACTTTGTTATCTGAATTATTTTGTGAATTTCAAATAAACTAGCTGTTGCCTCAATCGGGGAATGCCAGGACTACTATTCTGAAATATTTTCCCACTATCAATTTATGATCTTTGCGCAAACTGATTGATATCTCATTACAATCAAATGTCCAGTATTTCATTTATTTTATTAATATTTTAGAAAATTAGACAGTCTTTAAAAATGAAAGATACAGTAAATAGTGCTTTCTTAGACCAAAATGTTTTAATGACACTATTTTATAACTCTAAAATATGTACAATTAATTCCCAGTAGCTCTTCTGGTAATCATCATAAAGATTGGATCAACAGAACAGTTTACATTGACTCTATAATGTTGGAAACAATGTATTATCTTCGTTTTGAGTCAATTTTATTTTTATTAGGAATCCCAGGAGTGTTTGAACACCTACATTATACCAATTTTTAAAAGGTAATTCAATGTGGAAAGTGGGGAGAAACAAATAATATTTGACTGAAGCAGTATGTTTTGCCTTGATCTGAAAATTAATGGAATTATCAAATTTGACAGCACATAATCCAGCTATTTTTCTTTAATTCAAGAATGAACCAATAAAAATTTGAAAAGGATAATTATTTTTCCCCCTTGATTTAAAGTTACTTTGTTCTGCGTCTCTTACTTGGCATTGAACCTGTTTCTGTTGGGAGTAAGTAGGATAGAGACTTTCAAAGGGCAGATCATAGGAACAAATTTTGCCTTTATTATTAAATATTTGAATATTCTTCATATTCAACAAAGCACTACAGTTTGAAGAAGCACGTCTTTAACAAGTTCAGGGGTGAAGGTCTGAGTTCTGGTCTTTGTTTCGAAGAAAAAAAAAAGACATCTTCAGATTTTCAATGCAGAAAGACACTCAAGGATTATACAGTTAAACAGCCCTTTATATAGATGTATCCTCACCATAATTCAGGGTGACCCTCAACTTGCCAAGGTGTTTTTTTTTTTTTTTCAGATTTCAGTCCTCTATCTGAGTCAAAAGAAAATCAGTCCAGAACCTCAGATATTGGAAATATTTTTTTCACAAATTCAGAGCTAAACAGATATGTTTTCTCTTATCATGAGAAGTTCATATAATTAATTATAAGATAAGAGATAATAATGCCTTTCATTTACATTTCTTTCTTTCCAAGCCCTCAGTCCTTGATGTGTGTTAATTTATTTCTCTTTACCACATCCTTACAAGATAGAAAGGAAGGACTTCCCTGGTGGCGCAGTGGTTGAGAGTCCGCCTGCTGATGATGCAGGGGACATGGGTTTGTGCCCCGGTCCGAGAAAATCCCACATGCCGCGGAGCGGCTGGGCCCGTGAGCCATGGCCGCTGAGCCTGCGTGTCCGGAGCCTGTGCTCCACAACGGGAGAGACCACAACAGTGAGAGGCCT
>NW_006798376.1:861150-880898 GCF_000442215.2 Lipotes vexillifer
AAAAAAAAAAAAAAAAAACCAAGATAGAAAGGAAAAGTATTAGTGTCTCTATCTAAAGATAATAATATCTTACCTATGTGTAATACTTTACAGTTTATAAAGCATTTTCACATATTTCATTTTGGTTTTGACGCTCACAGTACCCTGTGATATATGTAAATCAGTCAGGTGTCATTTTTTTCAATTTACATATGGGAAGACTAGAATTCAGAAAGGTGATGTGTCTGCCTGTGTTCTCCATTTAAAAAGTGAAAGAACCAACTTCCTAGGCCTGTTAGTAATTTTGCATTGCAGAGACACAGAAAGATTAGGTGAATAATTCTATATCATATAAGAAAAATACCTCAGTGGTCTTTATATTTTACTTTATAGCTTCACTCTATTTTTCTTGTGTTACATTTTTTCAATGTCATTATTATGTCAAATATGCTGTGAAGTACCTCCCAGACTGTATGTATTAGAAACAGCCTTATTTGTTCCATTCTCCACAGAACTCCAGGGGGTTTGTTGGATTTAGGGATTATTTTCTTCTTTGGTTTTACATTTTGAAAGCCTTGCTCCAGCTCTCAAAGATGCTGTTAAACACAGAATAAACATTGAATTGTTTCTCTATCCTCACGGTCTTCGTGGTAGCAAATAAATGTTTCTGTGAAGGAGCTTGCTCCCTGAAGACCCACAAGTGGTGGTTAGAAAGTGTCCACAAATTAAAGGCAATGAAAGAACATTAACCACAAGTAATAGATGTTAGAAAAAAATATAAAATACATAAAATAGCTTTTATATGCGTGTATATTCTGGACTCTAACCAGGTAGCTACCGTTTAAGCGTTTTCCCAATTATGAGCATTTTTATATATACAAAGATGCTTTCATAACAGCAACCTGTGTAGGATAAATATTATCCATAATTACATGATTTCTTTTAACTTCGAACAGTAGAACAGTGTTAACATGAAAGAAAACACTTCAAATTTTTAATCCGTTAAAGTTTCTGGATCAGTAGTCATTCTGAAAGGCTTTTCTGATTTTAATAAAAGAAAGAGAAAATATGGAACAAAAACATTGATTCAACATTGGAAACCATTTTCAATGAGGTAGGAGATGTGAATATATAATTTCTAATAATTCTCATTTCTTCTCAACTGAAAGTCATTGGGAATTTAATAGTCACCCACTGTATGTACAGTTATCTTTTTGGAAAGTCATGACTGACATGGCAGAAATGAGTATCAGTTCCAAGGTAGGATACTGAAGCCTGGGTATTCTCAGCATAGCTGGAGAAAGACAGAAACCAAATATTTGCCTATTTTCCCCACTAAGAATGCTTCCTCTCTCTTTTCTACCTAATAAAAACCAAGTGTATCTTTCAAGGCTCATTTCAAAACGCTTCATGAACTGCTGTTTCCTTCCTCTGAAATCTACTCTTTTCCTCAGTCCTGTTGATTCTGAACCTGCGTTTTCTCAAATCCATCTATTTCTCTGTATCCAGTGACAATGTTCTAGACTACATCTGTATTACTCTTTGCTGGAAGTATAGCAATAGCATCCTAACTTTTCCTTGCCTTCAGTCTGTTTCTCCACCAATCCCATCTGGAGACACCTACAGTTTAATGTCCCTAAAGAACCACTAAGAATATGTCATTTTTCTGTCCAGAATTTTTCATCGGCTGCTCATTGCCTACCAAATAAAGTAATAACTATTTAATCTGTATTTTACAGTCTTCTAAGAGCCATTACAACTTGGCTTTTCCTCCCCAGCAGTCTCTCACTCATGCTATACTCAAAGAGAGTAACAGAGTAACTCCTAATATCAGTTCAGGTTGTGATCACTAGACTTTTTCAGTTCCCCCAAATTCCTCTTCTCATATCCAAATCGTATCTAATTCTCAGAGCTCCATGTGAGTATTAGCCTTCTTAATGCCTTTTCTGAACCTCCACTTCAGCCTATCTACTCATGTTCTATGACAGCCAGCGCCTTTTACCCCCATGCTTCTTTTGTGCAAGAGAATCACTATTTTCTTGGGGGTCAAACTTCCTGAGGTTTAATTCCTGGCTACATTTATGTGACTCTGAGGAAGGATTAATCCTTGGTGTCTCAGTATTAGAAGGAGGGGGAAAACTAATATTACTAATATCACAGGATGGCTGTGAAGATTGTGAGTTAATATATGTAAGTTTCCCCAGTAAGTGCTCAGTGTAAATGTAAGCTACTATTGTGTACATCTTCTCTCTCCTAATACAGTAGGACCTTGGGATGGGACTTCTGGCTACTCATCACTGCGTCTCACCAGTGTCATAACACACACCAGTGTTCAACACATCTATGTTGAAAAATCACAGGGAAGAGTCCCATTCTGTGCCTTCCAGTGTCTTAGATAGCATCAGAATTCTGTAAAGGACCATTGTTTACTGATGATCTCAGCAGCCTTCCTCCCTCCCCCTTATGATGTAGATGGGAATGATGAATGGGATGTGAAGTGTGTAACCCAATGTCTGCCATAAGAATGCTTCCCATTCTTTCTGAAGGTGAGAGGGGTCATCCTTGCTCATTCTCTTTCTCCAGAGAGTTAGAAACATTAGTGGCAAGGAGACATAGGAGAGGAGACATGGACAATAGATCCAGGGAAATCTCATCCCACGGATTTATTTACACGTCTCTGAAAAATACTCTTTGTGTGATATACAATTCTAAGCAGGAGAAATTAGGAATTAGCAGACTGTGTACATGCTTAACTGGAACACCCAAAACTTTGAGGAACATCTTTGTCTACCACTTGACTATGTGCCTTTTAAGGGAATGGGATGCTGACTCTGAGTTGTGCATTGAACTTCATTAAAAAGGATTGGCTACAGAATCAGAAAGTCAGCATATGGTATTTATTTAGGGATTCTTAGACTCTGATGTGTAACATTAATCTGGGCACAGACAGAATGAAAAGTAAGATTTCTCCAAATGGCACTCATGTCTGAACACCAGCTTTATAAATACTGAATTACTCATCAACCTGGAATATGTGTATTTTTTCAGGAGTACCTATGTTTAGCATCTAAAGATTCTATGTTTAGCATCTAAAGGACATTTACGATGGATACAATTTGTCAAATCTGTAATTCCACATATATGTACATTAAGCTAGAAAGACTGTGTTTTTACTAAAATACTAAAGTTTTTTCACATTAATAATTTGTGTGTTCACCTGTGAAAAAGATTTTCCTTAGCTTGGTCTTCAGCCTCTATCATTAACAATCAAAAAAATTTGTTGAGTGTGCACTACGTGACTGGTCTTACAATGCTCAAAATAAGCCTTCAAGGTAGGTATTATTATTCCTGCTTTAGAGGTGAGGGAATGAAGGCTCAGAGCAGCTCAATGCTTTGTCAAAAGTCATGTGATTAGTTAGTAGCAGAGCCAAGACAAATTTCACATGTCTCATAACAAAGTCCCTTCACTAGTACTAGTTCATAAGTTTGGATTTACAAAATTTTATAAGTTTTACTCATAAAGTTTATTGTATTTATAAAGATTTAAAGTTTTGTTCTCTATGAACTTTAGCCCAACTTTTGATCCCCCTGCCACATGCTCAGGACTGTGCCCTGCTTCCGGCCAACTACCCCACATGTGCATATTTATTAGCAAGGCTTTCAGCAATCCCCTCTTGGGGGCCTAGATGTAAATCTGCCTAAGCACTTGTTTCCTAATCCTGTACCTGTTTTCTTGCCTCACTTTCTTCAGTAACATCATATCTTCAGAATGACTGGTCTAGGGATTCACACCTCAATCTTAGTAAAAAAAAATATGAGAGGAGACATTTTCTGGAAAGGTTTCCTAGACTTTCCCAGCTTTCCTGATGGAGTGCCTCCCCCTCATCTGTTCCAAGATCCCTCTTATGTGCCATCCTCAAGAAAAATAGTTTAAAAGTCTCAGTATAAGGAGGAGCATAGTCAGAGTTGAGGACATGCAACTCAGGTTATAAAAAGCAATGGTTGTACACCCATGTTCACAGTAGCATTATTCACAATAGCCAAGGGGCAGAAGCAACCCAAGTGTCCATAGATGGAGGAATGGATAAACCAAATGTGGTATACACAAACAATGGAATATTACCAAGCCTTAAAAAGGAAGGAAATTCTGACACATGCCACGTCATGATAAACCTTGAGGACATTATGCCAATGAAATAAGCCATTCACAAAAAGATGAAGTCTGTCTGATTCCACTTACATGAGGTATTTAGAATAGTCAAATTCATAGAAATAGAAAATAGAATGGTGGTTGCCAGAGGCTTTGGAGAGGGGGAAATGGGGAGGAAGATTGTCGTTTAAAGGGTATAGGGTTTCGGTTTTACAAGATAAAAAAGTTCTGGAGATTGGCTGCACACCAATGTGAGTATAATTAACACTACTGAACTTTACACTTATAAATGGTTAAGATGGTAAATTTTATATTATGTATATTTACCACAGTTTCTTTTTTTAAAGCAATGGTAAATGTACGAGAAATGTGATTATGCTAAATTTCTAAGATTTCAGTGTGTGAGAAATAAAGACATTTGGAGAATGTAGAATAAGAGAAAACAGTGGTACCAACAGCTAATTCCCAAGACAAAAATGATCCCCCACCTTATCCTGGAAGCTATTCTTAAGTCTCTGGTTTGGGGGATAGGCAAGAAGAAATTTGAACCTAAACAATTAGGATTTCATATCATTTACTGACATGAAATATTTGGGTAATTGCTGTTTTACTTCACACTATTTTGAAGAACTTAAAAATCAGTCTGATTGATGGCTTTTTCTCCCTTAAATTTCATTTAAACAGGTAGAATGATTTGCTTTGAATTAATACTAAATTGAGTCCTTCTAATTGAGTGTATTCAGCCATTGGTACCTTGTTGCATTTATTTCATTTTTTATTGACAAGATATTTCCATGATATGATTAAGTTTCTTTCTTATTTTGTGGTATAAATATTTGCCAGTCTGTTGTATATACAACAGAGGAATAGAATCCTGTCTTGGAACAGGAATGCAACCAGAAGTTCAAGCACGGATTTGAGTCTTACTCTCCTTCTTGGTAACCCTAAGCAATAACTTAAAAATCTCTAGGCCTCAGCTTATCTTTCATGAATATGAAAGAATTAGTCCAAAGTAAGGGTTGGCAAACTTTTTCTATTAGGACCAAATATTAAATATGTTAGGCTTTTTAGCTTTGTGGGACGAGAGGTAAAATAAAGAAAAACTAGGGAGAAAAACATTTTCCACAAATGTTTTTACTGATGATATGTATATGGACAGAGAGAGGGAGAAAAACAGGCTCACTAATGTTTTTACTGATGATATACATATGGAGAGAGAGAGGCTTACTAATGTTTCCCTTTTGGGGGAAACATTTTGCTTAATTGGAGTTCAAAGTTAGTATTCTTTATCAAGTAAATTGCAAATGTTTATTTGTAAAAAACATTTTTAGCTCACAGGCCCTACAAAAACCAGCATCAGGCCAGATTTGCTACATTGGCTGGAGATCTCCCACTCTTGCTCTAGGATCTAGATAATCTCCAAAGTCTTTTCCCACCATAAATGTCATGCTTCTGCAAATTTCCTTCTCAACCTCTTTTGCTGGATTTAACTCCTCTGCTCAATTTCTAAAAGGTTGGCATGCCGCAAGGCCCTCACTTTCCTTTTAAATAGACTTTTCTCGTGCATGAGCTTATCCAGCCCAATGGTTTTAAAAACAATCAACGTGTGAGGACTTCCAAATTTTTACCTTTATTGTTGACCTCTTCACTACAGGATACATTCATATAACCAACTTGCTCCTTGATATCTAAGAGGCGTCTCAAATAAAATAATTCCTAAAATTGTCCCCACCCTCATCTTCTTCTCAGTAAATGACACCTTTACTCATCCAGTTCTCAAGCCACAAATCTAGGCGCCATTCTAGTGCATTCCCTTAACCCTTTCCCACACCACCCAAGCCATCGGCATTTGTTTTAATACCTCTTGTATAAGGAGAAAACAATCAGAGCTGAGGATCTATACAGCTGTGTTCAAGACAGAAATAATCATAGGTATTCTGGTTATAAAAGTAAATGCAGGGGGCTTCCCTGGTGGCGCAGTGGTTGGGAGTCCGCCTGCCGATGCAGGGGACACGGGTTCGTGCCCCGGTCCGGGAGGATCCCACATGCCGCGGAGCGGCTGGGCCTGTGAGCCCTGCGTGTCCGGAGCCTGTGCTCCGCAACGGGAGAGGCCGCGACAGTGAGAGGCCCACATACTGCAAAAAAAAAAAAAAAGTAAATGCAGGGGCTTCCCTGGTGGCGCAGTGGTTGAGAATCTGCCTGCTAATACAGGGAACACGGGTTCGAGCCCTGGTCTGGGAGGATCCCACATGCCGCGGAGCAACTAGGCCCGTGAGCCACAACTACTGAGCCTGTGCGTCTGGAGCCTGTGCTCCACAACAAGAGAGGCCACCATAGTAAGAGGCCCGCGCACCGCGAAGAAGAGTGGCCCCTGCTTGCCGCAACTCGAGAAAGCCCTCGCACAGAAACGAAGACGCAACACAGCAAAAATAAATTAATTAATAAACTCCTGCCCCCAACATCTTAAAAAAAAAAGTAAATGTAAATGTCATCAAGTGGCCACTGGCAAAGCCCATGAACAATTCCAGGGAAACAAAAATAGACTCTGGGTAATAAAATAAAGTCTAACCTTTTATTTTCTTTTCCTTTGTGCTTCATCTAGTCTCACTTGCTCATAGGGTGCTGCATGCACAGGGCTCATTCCCGCACTTCAGACGCTGTGCCTGACACTTCAGCTCGGCAGACGGTGCGCAGAAGCGCGGCACAGGCACCTCAATCTAAGATGGTGGCAGCGGGGCGCGTACAGTGACGCTTCACCCGGCAGTGCGAGCGGAGGCCAAGAGCAGCACAGCTGCGCCTGCGCCCGACTTGCAAGAACTCCGCCCTTCTCCCTGAGGATAAGATCCCTATAAAGCAGCCCCGCCCATGGCCGTTCAAGGAGAGCGCGGGGAGAGCGTGCACTCTAAAGTGCAAGTTTCTGCCTCTCCATTCTTTGATCAAAGAATAAAACTTTCCTTTGCTTCTGAACTGAACTCGATCTTATTCAATTGGCTCGAATGACACCAGGCAGGAGGACCCTTGATGGGGCCCAGCTGCAAAAGGTCAGTAACACAGTCAGCCCCCGAGCAAATCTTGAACACATCCACTTCTCTCCATCTCTACTACTATTAGCTGGAGGCACTCACCGTCATCACTACCTGAACTACTGTCATGCCTCTTAATGATGCCTCTTCTTCCATTTGCAACTCCAACTCCACCCCTCCAATCTATTCTCTACAGGTTAAGCAAAATGATCATCTTAAAACATAAGTCAGGGCTTCCCTGGTGGCGCAGTGGTTGCGAGTCCGCCTGCCCATGCAGGGGACGCAGGTTCGTGCCCCGGTCCGGAAGGATCTCACGTGACACAGAGCGGCTGGGCCCGTGAGCCACGGCTGCTGAGCCTGCGCGTCCTGAGCCATGGCTGTTGAGCCTGCGCGTCCGGAGCCTGTGCTCCGCGGCAGAAGAGGCCGCGGCAGTGAGAGGCCCGTGTACCAAAAAAAAAAAAAAAAAAAAACAGAAGTCATATTTTGTCACTCCCTGCTTAACATTTTTTTATGTCTCTCCCCGCCCCCCATTAATCTGATATATGTTATTATCTGCTTACTATGTTCCTGGCACTAGTCTCATTGCTGAGGACATGGCAGGGAACAAGATGGACAAAACTTCCTGCCAAATGTAACTTACATTCTACTGAGGGGAAATAGATAATAAACCTGAAAAAAAAGAAGTAAATTATGAAGCATGTTAGTGATAAATACAATGGAAAAAAAATAAATCAGGGATGTGGGCAAGGAGTCTGAGAGTAAGATGAGATACAACTTTAAATAGTATGGTCAGGAAAAGGACCCACTGTGAAGGTGCCTTTTGAGTAAAGACTTGATGGAGGTGAGGCAACAGGCAGGTGGAGTTTGCTGTGAATAGCATTCTGGGGAGAAGAAAACGCTGCCAAGGAACAGCAAAGAAGCAGAGTGAGTGCAAGTGAGAGAAATCAGAGAAGTCAGAGATAACAAAACCTGGTTATGGAGGATCTTGTAGACTCTGAGTGAGGTGTTGAGCTGGGAAGAGACGTGCGCTGACTTGGTTAAGAGGAACACGGCTACTGTGATGAGGGTTGTCTGAAAGGGAACAGGGCTGAGGAGAGGATACCAGCTAGAACTCCACTGCAATACTTGAGCCAAGATATGCTCAGCTCCTGCAGGTGGAGCAGAGAGGAATCAAGGATGACTTCCAAGTTTTTAGTCAGATCTACTGGAAGGTCAGAGTTGCCAATACCTAAGACAGAGAAGTCCAAAGAAAGAAAAGATTTGGGGAAGACATATCAGGAACTTGGTTTGGTATGGGATGCATTTGAGATGTGTACTGGACGTCTAAGCAGAGAAGCCAAGCAGGAGGTTGGATACTGAAGTTTGGAGTGCAGAGGAGTAGGACAGGCTAGGGATACATATTTGGTGGTCATTCATGTACAGATGTTATTCAAAGCCATAAGACTGGGTAAGGTCATCAAAACAATGAATGTAAATGGAAAAGGGAGAAAGTCTGAAGACTTAGCCCAATGTGCACTGTTAGATGAGGTGGAGCCAGCAAAGGAGGAGACTGAAAAGGAGCAGCCAGTGAAGGTGGAGGGAAACCAGTGGAGCGTCGGGTCTGAAAGCTGAGTGAAGAAAGGGTTCCCAGGAGGAAGTAGAAATTAGCTTGGTTAAATGCTACATATAGGCCGAGCAAAATTAGAAGATTTTCTCAGTAGAATATGTTCTAAAATTAATTCTAAAATATAAAATCTCTCTGACTTCATCTATTATACCCTCCCTTCCTCCGTATGGCCTGGCCCCCAACTGCCTCTGCAGCTTTGATTTCTTACTTCATTATCTCTCACTCTACTTAGCTGTATATATCTGTCTTCTTTCTGTTTTCCCAGCAGGTCAATATTTTGTTATATTTGTTGTTCCCACTGCTTAGAATGCTCTTTCTCCTCATTATTACTTTTTATCATTACAGTTTCTTTTCATGACCAACCACTCTAAAATACCAATGTCACCAATACTATTCCCATCTCATTCCATTTACTCTTTATCACACCGCTTGATTCTATTCACTTTATATGATTTTTTGACACTCCAAAATTACCATTGTTTATCTCCTTACATGAGAGCAAGGAGCTAGTCCATCTTGTTCTCTGCTTTATCCCAGGCTAAATAAGAATAAGGATTGTTGTGTTAAGTATTCAATAAATATTTGTGGAATCAAGTAATTAATCTATATCCCAAAAGATTAACGAAATTTGTGTATAAAATACTCTGGTAAATAACTCTCAACTTAGAAGTACAGAAGAAGAAATCTAGGGTATATTTTCATATGATGATGCTATAAAGTGTTTTTTCAGGTTTCTTTCAATTTAGCTTAAGCTAAAAACATAGGCAGCCTTTACCAATTTATTTTAGACATAGATCATCTACCTCCTTTCTACAGCCCCTCAAATATAACCATATATCCACCTAATAATTCTGCTGTACTATAGCCTGATGTTATTTTTCAAAGTTCCATGCATCTGTATCCGTAAAAGCATTATCTTTATACAGATCCTAGCATATAGTAGACACACCTTGGTTGTTTACTGAAAAGTTGTTGAAATGAATGAATAAATTAATATTGAAATCCTTAAGAGTAGTTGGTGAATAGTCAAGTAAAGTTTTCTCATCCACTCATTTCCTACCATCCTTCTTAAGAGGGTTTCCTTTTAAGAAGTCTAAATGAACACTACTTATCATTGAAATCTTTTTTTTAATCTCTCTAGTTAAATTCAGGGGACAACTAGAAATGGGGTATGGGCAGGCTTTACGTTTGATAACTTGCTGTGCTCTTTCATCTTCCCTCTGCAGTCTTACACTCATTGTTTGTTGCTGCTAAAGCAGTAAATGTTGTTTGTCTTAGTTGCAAAACCAAGACTAGGTAACTTTGAAGTGTTTTCTGTTGCTTAATGTCACCTACTGTTCCTGTCAGCAAACTGAGATAAACCTGATGGACTGAGGTGTCTGGTCTAATTCCTTTATTGACACATAGTCCTGTCTTCAAACACCAGTGTAAATGCATAAGTACTGAGATAGTAATGTGTCAGTAATAGGCTGCCAGATAAATGCCATTGTTTACGTACTGATCCCTTCTTCCTAAGGCCCAAACAGCTCAAAAATCTTACAAATTAGCACCTTGCTGAGATCAAAGAATTGTCTTTTCTTTCTGCAATTACCTACTTGGGGAGCTGAGCAAGCAAATGAGACTAGTTTAAGCTGTCTCACTCTAGCCCAAATCTTTCTTTTGAGGAGAACAAATGGTGGAATTATACACTTTTTCAGAAAGGGGGTGGTTAAGAATAAGAGACTTTAATTTTCTGTGTAAGAGCAAAGGGATTCTGTATTTTTAAATGTTAATCAATTATTCTATCCTCACTATAATCTTATTTCTAAAATGAGTGGAAAAAGCTATGTTCATCCTTAACAACCAGTCTTTTGAGATCAGATTAAACTTCAAATTACAAAGACCAAAATAGGTTTAAATTCAGTGGCACCATAGTACCTACAACCTCAAACAAAAGGTATGGGAAAATTCGTATTTTCTGAAGAAGTGAAAATTTAGACTGCAAACCTAATTTCAGTCTTGTATCTTAAATAGAAAAGTGCACCATTAGTTTAAACAAAAACTAAATGAACTTTACTTGTTCATTAAGTAAACGTCCTCACCCCAAGAACATTCCAGATCCATTATCCTATGCCCAAAATGGAATTTTTTTTAATTTGAAGACATTGAGAAAGGAGAAAACAGAAATGACTTACAGAATTTCATTGACTTTACACTGTTTGGCAATCACGTCTTTCATACTAGTCATACAACCTGGAAACAAAAAATCAAGTGACCAGACCTCATGGTTTAGGACAATGTTGGCTTATTTATAAGAAAGGCAAGATTTTTTCCTGGAGACACATTTTATCTTTTACGTAAATGAAGAAAATGTACTTTCAAATTCTAATGGTACAATGACCAATCTTATCTTAGTCAAAGTCTTGACACCTATGGAAGAGCAGTTTAAAGAAATGAAAACTGACTGTATTCTTGAAAATTAATTCCCTGGAATAGTAAATATGGGCATCCTTTTTGCAAATGTATGTTTTACTTCACTATTCACAGCCATGGTTTTTAAAGGAGCATTAAATACATTTCTTATGCCTAAGAGTTCTTGAAAATGAATGTGAACTAAGGGCAAATTTATATATGATTTGTCTCATTTTCCTAAAATGGCTATCTGCAGAAAAATTCTAGTATCCTTGGGACCATCTGAGGGTAGGGTAAGACTCCCTCCCAGGATGCTATAATCTCCAAGTTTCAGGAGTGCTGATAACTCCAACCTATGACAACTAGCTATGAGACCATCAACACTCAGACAACTCTAGTAGAATGCTGATAATTATCATAAAACAAGGTTTCTTCAGTAGCCTTTGAAATATGTATAAATATTTTATTATATTTAGCCTCTTGATATCTCTGTTGGCTTCTGATGTTAAAGGAAAACATGAGGAAAAAGTAGAAAAGTTAAACCAGTGCAGGGTGGTCAAATGGCAAAGTAACCTCTCAGGTGTATATTCAATGTGAACACTTTTCAACAGGTATCACTCAAGCTTTCGTTTAGTTACTTGAGAAACTTTACCTTGTGGCCAAAATTCAGAATTGGTAAAGCAACAGCAACAAGCATATCAACTATTTTGACTGTTCTATCTTTTAATGAAAGGGGGTTACATGGAATAGATGAAGGAGCAGAGTATTTGAAGGTGGAACACCCAGCAGGCCTTAAGTCTTTCCATCTATGTGACTGAGGCAAGTCATTTAAATCACAGAGCCTCAATTTCTCCCTATCTAATATAAAATAACAATTCAGGCCCTTCTACATCATTACAGAATTGTTGTGACAATCTAATCACAATGAAATATATTTATAGATATTTGTCAGCTGATAGATATATTTTGTCTCAGAAGGTGGCCTATTTTATGTCATGGAGCTTAAAGATGTACTGCTAGCAGCTGAATTACACTAACGAGTCTGAATACTCAAAACGGAAACATGTTTTATTAACTAACCTATACGAGAAAGAAAGTTATGGAGGCTGGAGGGGACATTTCCCTTTCGCATTTTTACTCATTTATACTTTCCCTGAAATAGAGATTGTGATACTCCACCAGCAACTCTCGGCCCTCAGTTCTGGCTTGGAAATTGGAGGAAGGGGTCCAAGGACACATGAACTGAGAGTGCCAGTGAGTGTCCCAGGGCAGACTGTGGAGTCATAGATGTTAATTTGTAGAGTTACTTTACTATTCAGACTCCGGGCAATTAGATGCCACATTAGATTCTTAATCTTCAGTCTCAACCTAATAATAATGTGTCTGAGGTTAATGAGCCATGAAGTGGACCTTTCTACTTTCTTTTTTTTTATTAAATCTACCAGGAAAATATAATAAGTTCCTGTGCTTTCATATATCTGTTTTTGGTCTCTGTAACAAAAAATACAGTGGCATGTAAATTCTGGCAATGTATATGACAACATTCATTTCGATTTTCTAAGTAATAGTAGTAGAAGAAGGAAGGTAAAACTTTTTTTTTTTTTTTTTTTTTTTGCGGTACGCGGGCCTCTCACTGTTGTGGCCTCTCCCGTTGCGGAGCACAGGCTCCGGACGCGCAGGCCCAGCGGCCATGGCTCACGGGCCCAGTCGCTCCGCGGCATGCGGGATCCTCCCGGACCGGGGCACAAACCCGTGTCCCCTGCATCGGCAGGCGGACTCTCAACCACCGCGCCACCACGGAAACCCAATAGATTTTTTTAAATATTAAGGTAGATTAAATTAAGGTTGGTACCCACAATACTGGTCCTAGGGTCCTTCTAGATTTGCTACATGTGGATGGCAATTTTGAAGCAGATTATCCTAATAATCCAGTAAATATAGTTTGAAAGTACAGTCAGGCATGAGACTAGCCATGTTGCTGGCCAAAATCAAACACTTGGAGAGTACAGTTGTTCCTGTTTCTGTGATATGTGAGGAATTTTTCCCATGTTTCCTCGGGGACCATGAGTGGACACTGAGTGCTTAGTGACTGTTAGTTGGAATGGAGACTTCTGGGAAAAAGGTGAAATGAATGACAGCGTTGAAGGGTGGTGGCGGGGGGAAGGTCTTTATCATATTTAATGTGAGCTTGTAGTGATTAATGAGTTTGAGATACCAGGTTTGAGTATGTGTGCTTGATTCCAGGAGAGCTGGAGTCTAACAGTTTGTATAGGAGCTAAATTTGTGGGAATGGAGTTTTCTGCCTAGGAACCTGAGCAACCTTTACTGCAAATTCATCAGAGTAAGCCCCTGTGCACCAAGCAATCAGGCTCACTACTTATTATTTACAAATCTTCCAGAGCTGTCATCAAATAGGAGCCCCAAATTTCTGGATTTCTGGAATTTCCATGATTTCCTCCGTTCTCAGTATATGAAGGGGTCAGGGATCTAGATATCCAGGGGAGACTTGTTCTACCTTCTACATTCTAGAGGATGGCGCTTTGGTACTTAGAGATACAGAAGGCAGATTTAAGTATAGTCATTTGGAGGTCATCTGTCTTATTTACAATAGAGTTCTCAATTTCATAGCACGCCTATTGTTATCAGGGGGGAAAGTCTGGAGGGGAGGGATAAATTGGGGGTTTGGGATTGACATTGCACACTGCTATATTTAAAATAGATAACCAACAAGGACCTACTGTATAACACAGGGAACCCTGCTCAATATTTTGTAGTAACCTAAATGGAAAAAGTATTTGAAAAAGAATAGATACATGTATATATATAACTGAATCACTTTGCTGTACACCTGAAACTAACACAAGGTTGTTAATCAACTGTACTCCAATATAAAATTTAAAAAATTGAAAGGGAAAAAAAAAAAAGGAAAAGGGACTTACTCTTATTGAGTGCCTACTCTGTTCAAGCTACTAGGTAAACATTAATGTGTTTTCCAAGAGAAGATGACAATTTTGAAAGCCTCAAATCTTATATGATTAGCGGTGGGGGGGAGGCTTTAAGAAAATTATGAATAAAACATTTACAGGACTATGCATGCAGCCCATGCCACTGAGGTGAAGCATAAGCCTCATTAACTTCATGGGAAATCTCTCTGATGGTTTCTCCTGTAATTCTCAGAGCAATCAATGATATAGGTCATATTCTTTCCATCTAACATAAGACAAAACTTAGATTAATCAGACAGAGATTAACCTATCCAATTATTGGGGTTGCCAGATTTTGCAAATAAAAATACAGAACTCTCAGTTAAATTTGAATTTCACTGTGCAACAAATAATTTTTAATATGTGTGTTTCATAAAATGTTTGGAACATATTTATATTTAAACATTATCTCTTGGTATCTGAAATTCAAATTTAACTTGTTAGCCTGTATTTTATCTGGCAACCCTATCAATGACAAACAGCCAGGCTTTTAAACTCAGATTTATTGTATATAAACTCAAGTATATATCATTCCTTCTCTATTATAGCTGCCACATGCTTAACAATTATTAAGCACAATCATTTTCTTATTAAATGAAAATAATTTTCGTATTAAAAAGTTTTATTTAAATAACTGAAATTATATATGATATTCTACTCTTAAAAACTTACTTTTAATTAAATAAGCAATAATAGTTGTTAAAGAAAAAAATGAAATACAAACCAAAAAACACTTATAATCCTCTTTTATAGATAAGTTGCTTATCATTTAGTTTATATATACTCTTCTGACTTTATATATATATATATATATATATACATTTAAAAAATAGAACTATATATCCTTTGAAATACAAAGTGACTTTTAAAAAATAACTTTGTTTTTGTTGTGCTGGGCCTAGGATGTAATGATAGAGATTTGGCAATCAGTTATCAGGGTTTGGATTGCAAAAATCATCAAGTAGAATACCAGAGGTGAAAGCTTCCCACTGAAATTCTCACTTATTTTGAAGTGTGAGATTAATGATCTATATCAGGTGGCTGACCCTATTATAGTCAAACTTAACGTGAAGTATTTCAGATGGCTACAGGATGATATGGGTGTGGCTGACAAAAACCCTCTCAGAATTGAGATAAATTGGCTTGGCCTCATCACTATGATTCACTGTCTTATAGAGCAAGGCAGGCAAGGAAAAAAAAAAGTTCCTTGACTGATGAATTAAGTTCTTTTTGCAGATTAAAAATAAAGTAAACCAGTGACTTTTTAGTGGGTATATATGTCAAATTCCTCTACCAGAATTGCCATATATGTCATATGTATGTTTTACACTATAAAGCAGATATTAGGTTTTCTTTCAGAGGAAGGGGAAAATAGAGAAAAAGAGCATAATTTGTTATGAATGTACAACTTCTGAGATAACTGAAGAAGCATGAAAGTCAGCTTTTCACAGATAAAACTCTTTTCATCTATAGAATAAGCCTATAGTAAGGAAAAACAGTGACCCAGATCTTTGCTCAAATGCTGAATTTAGGGATGTGTTGACATAAAGCAAATGGAAGTGTCAAGCAAATTATTGGCAAAATGTTCTTCTATGCCTGCATTACCTTACTTGGCCATGTAGACTTAGCTCAGATTTCCAGAGAACTTCCTGGAAATTTTTACTTAGTGTACCTGGTCAAAGTAGAACAGTCAACACAGATATTTACTTGTGATTTCCCCTAAGGATGACCCACCTTTGACTCCAACCCTGACTTCCATCCTTGGAATCAACACCTATTTTTACCTAGAGGAGGGGCTAGGTGGTAATATCTACAATTAACAGATATCCCACCATAAATTCATTAGTAGAATAGAGGAAAGAGACCCTAGAGAATTGGAAACTGGTCATGGATCTAACAATGTCCACACACAAGTTTCCAAGCTGACACAATGGCAACTTACCCAACTTGCACATTATTTATCGTAGATCTCAGTGTCCTCACCCATAAAATAAAGCGGTGGGATTTTGTTGATTCTTTGAGCCCACTCTCTGGATTCCTAGCTCTAAGTTATTCAAAGTTATTTTTTTCTCTTTTCAAAAATTCTAGATATATATTTCTATTTGGAATTTCTTTTAGCAGCTTACTTCTGCTGAAAATTTACTACTGGGTTCACCAAACAGACATCTGTGTTTGAACGAGGGGTAATCATTGTAGCAAATTCCTTTTGCTATTTTGAGGATTAAACAGTAAAATATATATTCTGTATGTGTGTTTTACTATTAGAATTTCATTTTGGGGACTTCCAAAGTGGTCCAGTGGTTAAGACTTTGCCTTCCAATACAGGGGGTGCAGGTTCGATCCCTGGTTGGGGAACTAAGATCTCACATGCCGTGGGGTGTGGCAAAAAATTTTTTTTACAAAAGGTATAACACTTTAAAAGAAAGAATTTCATTTTTGTTAAAATTCCAGTTTTGTTGTAAAATTTTGTATATATATCTTGAGAATATATGTATATGTTTGTGTATACAGATCATTAGATATAAATATATATATACATAGTAGCATATGTATTGAAAACAATCTCTTTAGTCCAGTGCTTTTCAGTCCATCTGTAGTGAAGAACCAGAGTTTTTAAAGTTATCATTATTATTATTATTATTTTTAATCCCACGGGAACCAAAAGTTTTGTAAACTACAATTAAAGTGTCAAATTCCTATTATAGTTTCTGTTTCTTCTCTCCTTGCAGACTAGTAACAAACAGTTTGAGACAGACCATCTAATGTCTATCAACCACATTTTAAGTAGAATGGCTCTAGAACATGAGATTACATGAAACTTTCATTTTCTTTATTAATATTTTATATAGTTTTAATTTTAATGTAGATTTTATTTCTAAAATAAAGAGAAAATAAAGTTAATTTTCATAAAATAAATTTAATTTTATATAAATACATATGTGACTAGAATAATACACTTTTAACTGTTAATCTAAGTTATCTCTGGTTGAAAATAAATGAAAAGCGTATCTTTCCCTTTTTTAGCAGGAGAGTGTTTGCATTTCTCAGTATTTCATGATCATCCATTGCAAAACAAAGAGCAGTGTAAACACAATTACCAAGTTTGATTAACACAGCCATTCCCTTCTAATTACTTGAACCATTCTTTTGAAGGGATTTCTCAAGAGGGAAATTTTGTATGTTTTTAGTATGATTCTGGTTCTAGCTCTGTATAAATTCTAGTTTAAAAGAAATGTAATTTCGCCCCCCAAAATATTATTCATAGATTTTCATTCATCGGTCAACACTCATTTAATCGAGCCACAAAGGTTTATGAAGAAATTCTTCGGGGAGTAGTTGCCTGGTTCTCTAGCAATAGTTGACACACTATTTCCAAGGCAACTGATGCTGGTATTCAACATGCTTTAATTTTCTAGCTAACATTTGGATATTCACTCATCAATTTACCAAATATTTAATGAGCATAGCACTATGAATGAATCAGGCACCATACTAGGTCCTGAGGATAAAATGTGGAAGAAAGAAACACAGTCCCTGTCCTCATGTAGCAGATAAACTGGCAGGGATGGCTGATATGGAGCAAGTATCTACATGCTCTGGAAGCAAGGAGAGCAAGAAGGGTATGGGAGATGGCTTGCAAATCAGCGTGAGCCAGCTAACCAGATATTAGCATGATTCATTTCTTCAGAGAGTTTATTATATACTACACAGAAGAGTCACCAGGACATTCCTAACTGACCTCAGATTTTTTGTTAATTAAAAAAAGTTTCACTTGTTTATATGAAAACAGAGTGAGAAAGGTTAAGAGTAAAACAGCCCCCTGAAAGTGTGCCCTCAGTCATATAGCAGCACACAGGGGGGTTCTACTCTGTCTTTCAAGGGCTAAAGTGGGGACGCTGACATCTGCTCTTATTATTCCAGGGCAGACATGTACCTGCCAACTCAACAGTTCAGAATTTAATGATGTGGATTTGTTGATGAGTTTTCTCTTGAGAAGTGTTGGGGGGAGTTCTCGGTCAGTCTGCATTTATCCTTTTCTTATTTCTGTTCTTTTACAAATTCAATGTGGTAAACATACAGTTTTCACCATAATAGCTAACATGTTCTGTGTACTAGCTACATGCCAGTAAAGTAATGTGCTAAAAATGTCACAAGCAGATCTCTCAATTTGTTTGACTTTATGAAAGAAGTGCTATTTTTATTTCATTTTTCAGATGAGGAATTGAGATGTGGAGAAAATAATTAACTTGTCCAGCATTACAGAGCAAAGGGACAAAGCCAAGCTCACAGCCAAGCAGCTTGAGGGTATAAACTTCCACTGCACCATACTTCCAGAGACATCATCAATGGCCCCATGACCATGACTACAATCTATTTTAAGAGGTGGTGCACATTTTCTTATGGGATTAGGTCCTCTCTTTAAAACAGATTCAGGAATCAAACCCACTAGTTTGATGGTGTATCAAATAAATATCAAATAATGACCATAATGAAAATAACAAGGAAGAACCAGGTGCTCTTGGATCAAAGGGAAGCCGAGCTCTGAGACAGTGAGAAACTTTAGCTCAGTCTTCACAGAATGGCAGCTGGCCCCAGCCAACATTTGAGCTCCAGTGAAGTTACATCAGTTGGACGCAAAGTGGGTGTGATCAGGGCCTTTCCCTTTGCAGGACAAACACTTGGCCTCCACATAACACCAGCTAGAGCTGCTTTGCCCATCTGTTGTTCTTCTCTCTTAGATAGGGCTACCTAAGCGTGTGGGTAAAGAGGTACTGGCACGGTGCCCGCCCGCGTACACACGTGACCTCCATATAAAGAAGACCTCATTCCCCTTAGCACATGAGGCTGGTATTGTTCGGCCCAAACCCATAATTGTACAAATTACAAGGCGACATGAGTGCATAACAACTCCAGCCCGATATTGGTCAAACTGAATCTTTCTAAAACTGATTTATGGTTCCAGCAGCACTTCCCCTCTGGATTCTTACACAGGTATCAAATCATCCTCATGAAAAAATAAACTGAAATAAACAAAAAAATAGTGGAGGACCATGAATACCTATAGGATGGTCCTAGTTTATTACTCCCATGCCCTTAGAGACATCCACCTGCTGTTCCATGGCTGCTGGGCCTGTTGTTCTTGCCTTTCCCAGTGAATTAAACAAGTCTCAGGGCACCTGTTACCTGTATCTAAAGATAAGGCTGCCACCACTGGCATGTGTATCCTCCACACACTATTTTCTTAGGAAGAAAAACATGACTTAAGTCATTGCTTAGTTTCTTGTTTCTGCTCTGAGACCACACAATTGTCTCCTACCCAAGATCAGAGCAATGGTTCAGAATCTTGACTTTAGTTTATCTTGACTTTACCTGTTTTTTTTCCAATAGAGACAAATTAATTAAATAATACTCAACTAACTCATTACTTCGTTGGGGACTTGAAAAACAAATAGAAAATAACATCACCTTGCCAATCCTGAAAGAGCTTTAAAACTATATTTCAATACAGCTGTATTATTACAGATGTATGTTCATTATTCATTCATGTATTCAACAGCTATCCCTGCTGAATACTAACTGCGTGTAAAAATACTGCCATTTCCCAGAGGGAGGGA
>NW_006798376.1:880927-980581 GCF_000442215.2 Lipotes vexillifer
GGAAAGAGGAAAGTCACCTAGATTTTCCTTCCTACCCAACCCGCAGCGCAGAACACAGATATGTACATAAATAACCATAATGTAAGGCACAGTGTAAGTTCTATAATAAAAGATTAGGATGTTATGAAAAGAAAACGTGAGTGGATCAGGAGTTCTTTAGTTGTAAATGAAAACCCCACTCACGCTGGCCAAAAAAACGGTGTTTACTGCCTTCCTTAGACATAAAGTCCCAATGCAGATCTAGTTTCAGGTTAGGCTTCATCCAGCAATTTAGACGTCTTCCCTAGTGATGACCTTACCTGAGCCCCATGATCTTACTTTATGGTAGTAACATGGCTGTAAACGTTTCACAGCTCACATATTCTTACCCCACATTTAGGAAAGAAGAGAAGGTTTCTGTTTCATGGACACCTCAGCAAAATCACCTCTCACCTCTTGGACTATGATTGTCTTAAGCGCCCAATCTCAAACCAATAATTTTGACCAGGAGTGTGGGTATTCTAATTGGTTTAAGCCGATCAGGGCCCAGCCCTTGGATTAAGGAAGGGCTCAAGACCACCAAAACCACATGGCTGAAAATAGAAGGGGTGGCTTCCCAAAGAAAATCAGGATTGTGTTAGTCAAAGAAGGGAAGTGGATGCTGGACAGGCAATACCTCACAGCAGGAAACAATTCTGAGAGGGAAAGGGGGGTAGGTAGAGGTTAAAAAAGAGGGCTCCTAGAGACCCTGCTCAACAAACGTCTTGATTAGAAGATAAGAAGCATCTATAATTGAAGATATGAAGCAGATGACTTCAGTCTACCACCCCCCTGGAGTGCCACCCACCAACCACTTCTCTACTTGAAAACGCCACCAGAACTGCCTCTAGGAATTCCACAAGTCAGTTCCTCCTCACCTGCCTCACCAGCTTCAAGAGCACGGCCGCAGCTTCTGCTGATGTCTGGGCAATGTCCGAGTTAAGACCATAACATAAATAGTTTTCAAGGGACTCCTAGTAAGGTAGCCATGGCTTATAGATAACCCTTCAATAGAAATATGACTGAACTTAATTATCTCTTTATGAAAAATCACAGGACCTAAGTACACAGATACATAAATACAGATAACTGCTACCACTTAATGAAAACTTACTGCAAAGGAGAAGCGATAATTGCTTTACATACATTATATCTGATCATCTAAAACACACAAAAAATTAATGAGGTAAATACTATTTTTATATACATTTTTCAGATAAAAAATTGAGGCTTAAAATTACAGGGAGAATATAGTGAAAATGGAATCTGAACGTAAAGATTTCTTAATGCTCTTAATCATTATACCTTATAACTAAATTTGATGGGTTAGAAACTCTTGGACTGTATATAATTCATAAAGTGAAATACTTGTTTTCTGTCATACAGATAATGAATTGGCAACACAAAACACCTAAGGAGCTTCTGTAGTCTGTTTCCTGAAGATTTAAATTTTCAATATGGCCAATTTTCCACAGTAATGAGGAGAACTAGAATATAAAAATATTGGAAACACTGTTCTTTAAAGAAATTATTTGGATTTTTCTTTGGAATGCATTATACTATTTTCCCCTTCACATGCACACTCATACATATACATTGTATTAACTGATCTAAAGATGTTTGGATTCATTAGCCATAAAATAAGTTTCTATTTGCTGAATACACATTGATGAATTTAGGGGTCACTGAACATATTATAATGGCTGTAAGATAAATATTTTTCATGAATAATGCAATCATTTAAAAGTAAACCAAAATAGTCAGTGCATTGTATTGCAATGGTATAGGAGCTGAGTCTATCTCACTCTAATCTAATTCTAATTCTTTCTAGATATGAAACTAGGGGCATTATTTAATCTTGCTAAACATCAGTTTTCTCCTTTGTATAATCGGAATAATAGTGGTAACTTCCTTATGGATGAAGTCACATATGTTAAGTATGTAATACTGTAATTGGCACCTAGTAAGTGCCCAGTAAATGCTATCTTAATCAGCTATTAATAGTCAGCTTTCTTTCTCCCTCCCTACCCCCTTTTTGCTCTCTTTTATGTAGATTCATCAAAAAGAAGTAATAATTCTATAGATTTTTAGTATTTCTATAGGAATACTGATACCATTCCTTGACTATACCCCTCCAAGCACTAATAATATTTTACCTGCTGGGGCAAGGCAGTTACCAATGCAATATTTTTTTTCTTTTCGCGGTACGTGGGCCTCTCACTGTTGTGGCCTCTCCCATTGCAGAGCACAGGCTCCGGACGCGCAGGCTCAGCGGCCATGGCTCATGGGCCCAGTCACTCTGCAGCATGTGGGATCTTCCCGGACCGGGGCATGAACCCGTGTCCCCTGCATCGGCAGGCGGACTCTCAACCACTGCGCCACCAGGGAAGCCCCCCAATGCAATAATTTTTATCACATTTGAGCCCCTCAAACATACTCAGCACATTCTTTTTCCTGACCCTACTTAAATGAGGTCTTGACAGATTTAAATCATTCTGATTTCACAAGGGAAAAAGTTTTGACTTCCTTGTACTAATATTTTTTTAATCAAAAAAAATACGAATGGGGAATGGACTCATCAGCAAACTATCTTTGTACTTGGAAAACAAGAAAAGACATGAGCTAGGACATTTTGCATGCTAAGGGACAGCTGGCAAGGACTGGAGACATTTTATGTTGTCATAACTCTGTGTGTGTGTGTGTGTGTGTGTGTGTGTGTGTGTGTGCGCGCGCGCGCTTAGGGGGTGCTGCTGGAACCTCGTAGGCAAAGGTCAGCGATGGGCTAAACATCCTATAATGCACAGGACAGCTCCCACAGCAAAGAATTATCAGATCCAAATTTTAGCAGTGCCAGTACTGAGAAAATCTGGTCTGGATATATTACCATTGATGTTAAAGACATATTTACTTGGAGTATATTCTCCAGCACAACCTCCAACGTGATTGTTTTTAGTTAGAAATATGTTATTATAACAGTTAGATTTTAAATTATTTTTCCTACTTCTTTCCCTCTTCCGAATTATATAGAATTGTATTTGAACCAATTTAGAGGCCTGGGGAAAACCAGACTCAGATACTTTCAGAAGCACCACCCTTTGACATGTTATCTTCACTTGTTAAATGATAGTTTAACAGCCTTCAGTCACCTGCAGGGAGGTCCTACCGTTTCCACTGTGAGAATCCATGTGTGTGAGTGTCATGAGGTCACAAAGCAAGAAACCATGATTTACTGGGACTTTACACTGTGCGGCAAGGCCTTTGGAAGTGTTCTTTACCCTTCCACTGGGACCTGTTGTTTCAGACCCAAAAAGAGTCTTTGACAGTGGAAAAGACAAGGGGATTTTTTAATAAAACACACATAAAACACAAATAAATGACTCCAATTCTCAAATTGTTCTACGGGTGCTTTTTGTTTGGTATAGAAGGAAGACAAAAGGAAATATCTGATTTTTGCAGAATATGAAACTTAGCAGAGTTTCACATTCACTGAGTTTCTGTTGCTATTTTGATTTTTCTAAAAGTGTGACATCCTGTATCTTAGTGGTGTGAAACTGAAACGAATTAATACAACATGTTCCAGTTGTAAGAATGTGCAATTTTGAATTAATCACACAGATGACAGAAGTATGAAAATATTCTTTGGCACAATGCTACAAAAACGCAATAAAAATACAAAGAGCGTTACACGAAATACAAACTGCTACATCACCTTAGAAATTTATTTACCCTTCCATAGTTAATTTTCTCATTTTTATTTACTTTTTATAGAAATCTGGGAACTATCTTTGAAACTTTAAAATTACATATATTGAATGGGGAGAAATATAGACTTTTGCGGTTTATGATTTAGTGTGCGTCAACGCCTATGACTTTTTTTTCCCCTTTTGGTTAGTTTCAAATAACCCAGGCGTGCACTTGACTACTCTTCTCTACCCGCCAAGTTTTCTCTTAGGTTCATAGTAAACAGAAGAGAATTTAGAGAAAAAGCACCTCCCTTGAATATGACTTATTAAAAAGAAAGAAGCTTTTCTTTCTCTTGCTTCAGATTTTCATTTGGAAGGCTTGCATTTTGCAGCTTTTTCTTAGAACTGTAAAATTTTCCCTTAAAATGTTTTAAACTTAAAATAAAAGATGTTACTAGGGAAACAGCCAGAAGATTTGAAAGCTTTTTTCATCCTTTTCCCCTCTTTATTTGAAATGAATAAATATGTAACACCAGCTGATCCACATAAACATTTAATCGTTCTTCAATTTCTAAAAGTTTTAAAATATAATTCTCATTTTTACATGAATTCTGAGCTGAAGGGCAACCACAATAGAAAAAGATGATTGAAATATTTACTTTCTCTTATTTCAGGAAGGAACTCCTAAAACATAGGTTTAATTGTGTTAAAGAATTTTGGAGATATGACATTCTAAAGGATTTTGGAAATAAATTAGTACCAAAACATAATAAATCAAAATTCTAATGTTACTGATCATTGCAAGGAGGCTATTTATTCTTAAAATACATGATTTAAAAGCTAACTGTAAGGCTGATCTTCCTCATTCAATAGAGATTGAGCAATTGCCTGAAACATGCCAAGTATAATTACTGGGCAATGCCTTGTCATTTCTAAGTGAAATAGGTCTGTTAACTAGCAAATTTATGCATTGCCCAATGTATACTGTACTTTGAATTCTGATAAATTTAAAGGAAATATATCCACATGCTCTAAATACATTATTATATTTTAGGTGGACTTGGCCTTTGAGTTTAAGCTCAAGAAGTTATTTGATTCTAAATTTCATATGACAGAAATAATGGTCAGGAATAACAAAGACATTAAATAAATAAATGAATGAATAAATGAATGAATGATCAGACTTGCCCTAGCAAGTGTTAAAATATACAAGATACCTGGTAGCTTAGAAAATATTTACACAGAGATAGAAAAATTGATCATTGGAAAAAATTAGTTAAGAAACAGGTCATTTGTATATGGAAATTTAGTTTGAGAAAAAGGTAGCATTTCAAATAGGAGGGGTATTTGAAAGGCAGATTGGAAATATATATCAAAATTAGATATTCATATAATTGAAGTAAATATACCTTTAGGAAACTGTTCAAAAGAAATACTATTACAAATGCAAAAACAAGTAAGCAGAATGATACTCATTGTTTCATTGTTTGCAATAGCAAAATGTTAAAAATAGACTAAATACACAAAGAGAGGTATTTTTGAAATATATATTATAAGCATAACGGAATACTATGAAACCATTAAAATAAATGATGTAGACGTATATGTGTGAATATGGAATTCTCTCAGGAAATCTTAAGTGAATAAAAGCAAGCTACAAAATCCATAAAGAATGATGCCATTCATATAAGTAACCAGAAAGTAATATGTATGCATAAACATATGTACAAAGTATAATAAAAAGAAAGAGATTGGAAGAATATATATCAAATTGTTTACAGGGTATACCTCTAGGAAGTAGAGAGGAAATTGGGTCAGGAGCGTGAATGCAGACTGTTAATTGAAGAAAAACAATATATCTCTGTATTGTTGAATGTTTAAAGAATCTTTAAAGAGAACAGTGAAAAGAACTCTACACTTGCACTATCCAATATGTAACCACTAGACACATGAGACTATGGAGCTTCTAAAAAGGGTTAGTGTGATTGAAGAAATGAATTTTTAATTTTAATTTTAATTAAATTTATTTTTAATTTCAGTAGCCATATGAATAGTGGCTACTGTATTGGACAGTGCAGCTCTACATCATCAGCCATCTGATGAGGGAGTTACAAATATACTTCTACTTACTAATACAGTCCTCTCTTGACCCATGTGGAATTGGTTCCAGGACCTGGGGAGGACACTAAAATCCCCAGATACTCAAGTCCCATAGTGGGCCCTCCATATCCATATTTCTCCATCCACGGATTCAACCAACCACAGACCATGTAGTATATATTGAAAAAAATCTGAATGAAAATGGGCCCTCCAGTTCAAACCAGTGTTGTTGTTCAAGGATCAAATGCAGTCATTAGTATTCATAAATAAAACCTCTGCCACTGACCCTTACAAGCTGTGACCTTGAGCAATAATCCCTCTGACTTGAATTTCCCAACTAGACTGTTTCGAGGTATGCGTACAACACGGTACCTACTAACCACATGTTGAGCTATTTATTTTGGGTTAATATTTTGGATGTGTCAGGTTAAAATAAGATATATTGTTAAACTCATTTATTTGTTTCTCTTTTTTTAGTGTGGCTACTAGAAATTTAAAATGTCATATTTGACTTACATATATATCTATTGAATAGTGCCATTTAACACCGTCAAGAAGTTTGGGTATTCTTTCTGCCTCAGTATTTCACATACTGTGTGATTTAGGGGCAAGTAACTTAACACTTCTGATCTTTGGTTTCCTTATACAGGCCCTGTTAACTGGGTTCTAGTTCAATGTAACAAGAAATAATATAAATGAAAGCATTCAGAAGACAATTTAAAACAAGACAGTCTAATGATTTAAGGAAGTTCTCTCAGTAACAAATGTGTGCCTCCCAGTAATTAAGTCAGTTGAGGTTAGCTCAAATTTTTCCCAGTGGCTTATTTTCCCTAGAAGCTTAATCTAGGACCCTGTCATTACAGATGTCTGTCCAGTTAAGCCAAAGAGAAAATCCAAGACCTAAAAATGCACCTTTTCTTCTAAGTTCTGTTTGCCATTGTCTTAGTATAGTTCAGATTAGGGCAGTTCTAGTGGAGAACAAACATAGAAGAAAGTTTCATATCTTTAAATCACTGCCCAGTATCAAAAATCAAAGTCTCAAGGCAGGATATAGAGACAGAACTATACATAGAAGGACTTTAGAAGGAAGAGAGCAGATTTTAGATCTTGTTCAAGTGCTCTGTGACTCAGAAGTTTCATTCCCATCTATGCACTTACTTCTTAACCACTTGAAATCTGGCTTCCCCTCCATCACTCTACTGAAATGCCTTACAAAGCTTACCAGTTACCTCCTTTTTGCAAAATACTATGATAATTCCCCACTCCTTATTCTTCTGTACCTATCTGTAATATTCAACTCTTGAGTCCTCCCTGCTTCTGAAAATCTCTATCCTCTCAATATTCATGTGAATGCAGTCTTGACTGCCGGTCAGGTTTCTTCTTGTCTGTTCTCCTTCTAATCAAACCACATAAAATTAATATGTCTAATGCGCCAACTCTTTATGTCCTATATTTAAACAGAGGCTCCCGTTTTCTATTAAAATAAACTCCAATCCTACTGCTTGATTCTCAACTTTGCCTTATACTCTTTAATGTATATATATTTTAATCTCAATTTTCAGAGTTGGATACCATTAGAGTTGGAAAAGATGAGAAAAGTTGTATGTCACCAGTGAGTAAATGAGGTCACAATAGTGCTAAAGTCACATAGCCAGCATCATCTTCAAGAAAATTCAGACATTACTGACTTAAACATATCTAGTTGTTAGCTATGTGATCTTGGGGAAATATGTAGCTTTTCTCTCCTTCCATGATCCCATAAGCAAAATGGAACTAAAAATACTGTTCTTACTTAAAGAAAGAAGATAGGACTCGATCAATGATTTCTGAAGTGTGATCCCAGAACCACCAGCAGCAGCAGCCTAAGGAATATGTTACAAATGCAAATTCTCAAGCTCCAGTTCAGACCTACTGAATAAAAAAGTCTGGGGTGTGATCTAGCAACATGTTTTAACAAACCACCCAGGTGATTCTGATGCACACTAAAGTGCGAGAACCAGTAATCTGGATGATTTTACAAGGTTTCTTGGGATTCCAAGTTCTGACATTCTAATTGAATTCTATAATTCTAATCTGTCATGTGATGGTGAGTCTTTCTTGAGAGTCGCTTAACTTTATGAGATGAATGTCCCAGCTCCGTAGTCACTGTGAATGGAGAGCATCATTCAAACTCCTATGGAAACATAACATCAAGGATGGAGCACGTTATGCAAATTACAAGAACTCCGAGAAGTAGAGGTCATTTGATTTAGTTACTCCATAGCCTGAAGAGAAAACCATCATTATGTTTCTTCTATTGGGAGAAGGAGCATATTTCTGTTAAATTGAATAGCTAGAAACAAGGAAGAAATTGTACCTCTGAAATAGTTCATTTAAGTTTAAGGTTTTTAACCAAACTGGAGTGAGCAATAGGCCACTGGAATGCTGCAAAGAAAGGATTGCATCATTTCAATAGCTTTTGTCAGGAAACTTTAGTGCAGTCAAACCTATGCAACTAGGTGGACCGTTGAAAGGGAGAGAAAGGTAGAGGAAGGGAGATGGGCATTTTTTTGGCTCAAACACATTTCCTGTCCTTACAGAAAGTAGTCCATGGGAAGATGAGGGATTATCCCCCTCCAAAATCCTGAAATGCTGGCTCATAGAGTATGACTTTGAGAGTGTACACGGAAGTGGTGTTAGAGGAAAGAGACAAACATTGGTTCTTTAGGTTAGGCTGACAACCCAACTCCAGTGGCCTGCGTTTAGGAGGCATATTTCTTACCAGCCTGACTGAGCTTCATCTATGATTACAGGAGACCCTGAGCTAAAAAGGACAGAGGTATGGTCTAGAAGCAGGTGGAGAGTGGGAGTCCACAGGCCAAATGTTGAGTAGTATTTCATCTTTGTAACAATGTCACATCCTAGGATATTGCAATAAAGCCCAGGGAGAAAATACAAATAGGCTGGCTTCCTTCTTGTGATAAATTGAGTGGCTTCAGGGTCACAGGAATTGATGATAAATGCTCTGGGGTGTGCCAGAAAGATCCCAGGTGCTACCATCAAAGTTATAAACACCTCTACCTTGACAGCTTGAGGGTATTACCCTCCATGGTTCATGTATGCAGTGGGCTCTCATAAAAACATTAACTGCCAATTACATAATAATAATAGAAATACTAATATATAACTTATGTTTTCTAGCCACTATTGAGAGCTTTTTATATGTTTTCTCATTTAATGCCCATAACTTTGTGAGGTATGTACCACCATTAACCTCATCCTATTCTGTAGGAGGAACTTGACCCCAGGACACCATCTTTTAGCAGTGGTGCTGGGCTTTGAATCAGGCCCATCTGGCTCTAAAGCTTACCCCTGTAGCTAGTGTAGTCAATGGTTCTTAAACTTGAGAATACCTAGGAAACATCTGGAGGGCTTGTTAAAACATGTTACTGAGCCCCACCCTCAGAGTGTCTGATCCAGTTCTGTAACTGGGCCTGAGAATTTGCATTTCTAACAAGTACCTGGGTGATGCTGATGCTGCTGACAGACAGCCACGCTTTTAGGAAACACTGCATTAAGTTAACCTTGTGCCACATGGACAGTTGCATCAACCTCTTCACTAATGATTCTATAGCAAGCAGGCAATTTCTTATCAGTTGGACTTGCAATTAAAGCCATCCCCCAGTGCTTTACAACAAAGCTTCTCAAATTTTAAAGTGCATTAAGATCACATGGGATCTTGTTAAAATGCAGAGTCTGCTTCACTAGGTCTGAGGGTGGGACCACAGATTCTGCACTCTAAGGACCTCCCAGGAAGTACCTATGCTGGTACTAAGGCCTTACCTCAGTGGTTCTCAGAGTGGCCCCAGATCAGCAGCGCAGGCATCATCTGGGCGCTTTTAGAAATGCAAATTATCTGCCCTCACCCTGGACCTACTGGATCAGAAATTCTGAGGGTAAAGCCCACCAATCCGTATTCTAATAAACCCTCCAAGTAATTCTGATGCAGGCTAAAGTTTGAGAATCATTACCTTACACCACTGCTTCTCAAACTAGGCTACACATTAGATTCATCTGGGAAGTTCTCAATAGTACTGATGCCTGGGTCCCAACTGGAGATTCTGATTTAATTGGTCTCAGGTGTTTCCTGATCATCAATATTTTTAAAGCTTCTGGTGATTTCCATGTACAGCAATATAAGAACAACTACCTTACAGTGTAGTATAAAACCTTGCTTTTCAAATTATGATCTCTGGACCAAAAGCACTGGAAAATGGGGAAACGTGTCAGAAATAAGAAATCTCAAGTCACTCTCCAGACCTACTGAATCAGATTTGCAAGTTTTTTAATGCATTTTTAAAAGAAGCACTGGTCTAGAGAAACACTAGAGCAGCATTATTTAATAGAATTCTTTGAGATGATAGAAATGTTCTGTATCTGAACTGTCCAATATGGTTACTACTAGTCATATGTGACTGTTGAGCACTTGAAATGTGGCTACTGCAATTGAGAAACTAAACGTTTTATTTTAATTAATTTAAATAGCCACATATGGCAAGTAGCTACCATATTAGTATAGATATTGCTTTAGAGAAAGAACAATGATTTCAAGGCATATTTAGGATTTGCCAATGATACAGCATTTGACATTACCTCAATTGTGTGTTACAAAGCAAGGACTGGGGCTTCCCTGGTGGCGCAGTGGTTGAGAGTCCGCCTGCCGGTGCAGGGGACCTGGGCTCGTGTCCCGGTCCAGGAAGATCCCACATGCCGCGGAGCGGCTGGGCCCGTGAGCCATGGCCGCTGAGCCTGCGCGTCCGGAGCCTGTGCTCCACAACGGGAGAGGCCACAACAACGAGAGGCCCGTGTACTGCAAAAAAAAAAAAAAAAAAAAAAAGCAAGGACTGGACAATAGGCAATACTGTAAGATAGGAGAATTTTGTGTCTGCCATTTTCTTTTCTGGGTACCAAGTACCTTTATTTGGTACACAGGTATTCCATAGTCCCTGACACTCTATAAATTGTTTGCCATTATCCCCACAAATTATCTATCTACATTTTATTTGAGAGAACTATTAATCCTTTATTAATGGGAAAGGACTAAATCCAGGATTTAGAACAGAAAAGAACAAATTGAATGGAGGTAATTGGGGGCAAGATTAAAAGGAGGCCAGTTCTAACAAACCAGTGGAGAGGTAGATATTTGGAAATAAATAAGACTTAAGGAATTGCCTCACTTCATACCTACCTACTTTTAGATCAAACGGTCTATAGTATAATCACATGGAATAAGAGCCCAAAGGTGCTGGGATCAAATTGCTCCTAAGATTCTTCTCTTTTAGGGGTCTTTCTACAGTCAGAAAAGAGTTAATGACCTAGTAAGTGTTGCCCCTCCTTCCTCATATAGTAATAGAATATTTTTAATATTCAACTTCAATGTTGGGTTGTTTACTACAAAAGGATTAGTAATGGCCATTTAGAGAGTGCTGTTGAGTTTTGCTCATCTTTAGCATATTTTTGAACTTCAAACTCCTATGTCACTTTGCAATAATTCTTATAAAGTGATGGCTTGTAATTTGATAACTATTGCAATCATTTATGTGGCCCATACTAAGTAGTCAGAAATAAAAAACTAGTAAAGAGGTATTTTTGCCAGTTTCTGCCAGTCTTTAAAATCTGGCCATTTGCTGTATTTTTGGTCACATTAGAGAAACAGAAAGCATCGTAATAGGAAAGTTGATTTCGTTCCTCAGGGGCATTTTCTTCTCCCTGACACTCCCAGGAAGGCAGTGCTCTCTGATCTAAAAGACAGAGTTTAACTGTAGGAAATGGTGTTTTCATGGCATAAGTCAAGAACAAGTAGCATTAACTATATAGAGCATGCACAGCCTTTCATGGGGAAGTCAGAAACACATGCGAGGGTGACAGAATGGGAGTCAATTTTGGTCTTGGAGCAGAGAGAAGCATTGAATTAGGAAACAAGTATAGGCAGTAGAGGAAAAAGTCTACAAATTGGAACCAGAAAATATATAGAAGGGAACAAAGGTAGTGTGTAGAATTGTTAAATACATGGACAGATTGATCTGGATTCAAGACTCAATCTTCCTACTTACTTATTAGCTGACCATGGATGGGTTACTTAACCTCTAAGGGTTAGTTTCCTTATATGTCAAATTGGGGTAACAATAGTACCTTCTTCATAGGGCTGTGTGAGGACTAAATGAGATGAACCTATAACATATTTAGCAAGTGCTCAACAAAGGTGCGCTATTATTTTACAAGAGACAGGAAGTGGTGTGACGTGCATGGCAGATACATAAATTACAGGAACTCATAAATGTGAAGGTCAATGAAAGTGAAGTTATAAAAAAAAGTGCTGCAGGTACAGGAAAGCTTTTTTTTTTTTAAGTATCTGGACATGGAGTAAATTGTACAGAGAGTTTAAGAACGTGAAAATAAATGAAAATACAGAGAGCAGAAGAACAATGCTTAGAACTACCATGAGTGGTTTGGGGAATCTTTTGAACCCTTGAAAATGTATGGAAAAATTTGACTGCATTTGTGTATAAGGATTTGCCACAGTTATAGCTTAGATCAGATTCTCAAATTGAATTATTTTAAAATATTAAAACCCATTGTTATATATCCATATTGTTCTGAAACTTGCCTCTGTTCATCTAAAATTATATATCTATAGTTTTTTATGTGCATTTCATTAAACTGTTTTAAAATGTTTACTGAACATGTAGATTGCTCTTTACACAAATTCTGTTTATGTATGTTTTAGACATCTATTGATACATAACAAAATAATCCAAATTAAAGCAGCTTAAATTTCAAAACAAAACAAACACTGTTGCAAAGTGTTGTAACCAACCTCAGAGTGTCCCCAACTCATTCTAGCAAAATTAACTGGCACCATCCCGGTAGTGTGTCCTCTGGACCTTTCCTTCTTCCAACTAGGCCAGGCCAATCAAGAGTCCAATTGGGAGCCACGGATTGATTATTCAGGTCTGCTTTATCTTTTTCACACATAAACACAGGGACTGCAATTGCAGTGACACTGTACCCAAATCTTCACAGCATGTGGCTAAGCAGGACATTTTCAGTTACAAGTGACTGAAACTCCATTACAACTGAGTTAATCCAAATGGAGAATTAATTGGTTCACATCATTGAAAATCCAGGTATTAAGCTAACTTCAGACATCCAAGGGCTCAAAAATGACTATAGACATTCTGAATTTAGGTGTCCAGGACCTAGTCTCACTCTCTCCTCTCTCAGTTGTACTTCTCTCTGTGTGGGCTCCTTTCTTAGACAGGTTCCAGCAGCTCAAGTCTTACATGCTCACAGCCAGCTCCAAGTCCAGCAGAATGAAAGAATGCCTCTTTCCCGAGAAAACCATCTTTTTCACCACAGAAAATATGTAAGGTCCATGAAGCCTTACATTCTAGTGTCTTATGTGTCTGTTTTCACCATTGTATCCCCAGAACCTATGGCGCCTGTCACAGAGTAGTTGTTCAGTGTTGGTTGAATAAATGACTGAGGTCAGACTGAGCTAAATTAGGTCACTTGTCTTCCCTAATCCAAGCACTTAGGCCAGGGGTTGAAAAATACTGAGTAGGTCATATGACCACCCGTGATTGGACTATCACAAATCTCATCAATACCTCTGTTTATTAAATATGGCTATTTAATACCATGTTTTAGAGATGCATTTTATTACATATGAGACAGACAGGTGGCTGGTATGTTCCTCTAGGGATATTGGACTGTTATTGGAAAAAGAAGAAATGGATGTTGGAAGGCTGTAGAGGAATAATGTCTCTCTGCATAAGCTTTTCCATTTCTCCAGATCATACTAGAAGCTCAGAATTATTCCTTGGTATAGCTTTCTGAATGAGAAAAATGCAAGCACTTTTAAGATAAAATGAAAGAAAATTAATGGATGGAAAATTAAGCCTTTATTTCAATGCAATTACACAGGGGATTTAGATAGATAAAATGTAATTATTTGAGTAGGAATTTGGCAGGATGTCTGATTTTTAGAGATTATACCATAAGGTTACTGATTCCTGGCTGACTTAGAGAAAGAGGGCTCACCTGAAGGATGAGTAGTGTCACTTGTACATACTCTTCCATTTAGCAGAATTGAATTAGCTAGAAGATGGGAATCACCAGAATGATTTTTGCACACATTACAAGGTAGTTATCTTTATAAACATAAACCTGAATCATCTATAGTTTCTGAGGCTGTTATGAATGATCACAAGAGAGATTATATTATATTATAATTATCTTAAAATTGGTTTGGCCAGTGAATGCTCTAATGGTAGAGCTTAAATTCACCAGCTGCTTTTTCTTCAACACCTTTGTTTACTGTGCATGGTTTTATTTCATGCCGTATTTTAGACATGCATTATATTACATGTATAATTTACATATGTATTTTATATATTTGTATATGACATCTATGTGTTTTATACACATATTTATACAAGAAATAAGTAAAAGTTATATAATATGGTATTTGCATTTATCATTACTTATTTTCTATTGTTCTAAGTAGACTATAAACAATTTGAAGTGTAGGGCCAATCAATAAACCATCCCTCCACAGCATTTTAATATTGTATGAGAAATATGTTAAATAATTATTATGTAAATTCTGCATTGAATACATAAAATAAGAATTCTATTTTTATAATTAAAATCCCTTTTAATATGTTTACCATGGAAAAATGAAAGTTGTGGTTTTAAGCCAAATAAACTGTACTTGTTATATAATTTGTTTTCCCATTTTTAGTTAATCAAAGATACTTAATATCTGGCAAAACCTTTCTTGAAACACCCTATTCCACACCTCCCCACCACACTCATACTGATCAGTTGGGGGTAGGAGCGGGGGGAGACTTAATCTTTGCATTTGGTGTACAAATAATTTCCTTTCAGGATTTTTAAATATTAAGAGAGTTCACTCTCGTGATCAGCTCTTGAACCTCAGGTTGAAAACTGCTGATAGACTAAGGGCTTCTCAAATGGAAGGAAGGCAAGTTCCCTGAATGACATAATAGCTGATCTAGTTGTGTGGTTTTGGGTGCTGCTCCGTGGCTAGGAAGTTCAAGAAGCATTCATTTCCTTAAGAAGTATTTATTGAGTGCTTACTGTGTAACAAGCTCTGCTCTGGACCCTTAAGAACCAGAAATGAACCAAACACAAGCAATCCTTGACCCACAATCAAGAGGGGGAGACAAAAAAGAAATAGGATCAATCAATAAAAATACATGTCAGGGGCTTCCCTGGTGGCACAGTGGTTGAGAGTCTGCCTGCCGATGCAGGGGACACGGGCTCATGCCCCGGTACGGGAAGATCCCACATGCCGCGGAGCGGCTGGGCCCGTGAGCCTTGGCCGCTGAGCCTGCGCATCCGGAGCCTGTGCTCTGCAACGGGAGAGGCCCGCGTACCACAAAAAAAAAAAAAAAAAAAAAAAAATACATGTCAGGTAGTGATAAGTGGTAATAAGGAGCAGACATCCTGATTTTAAACAAACTGTCCAAGGGATAGCTACACTGAAATTATCACATTTTTTTAAAGACTAAAAACTGTGAGGAAATGAGATATGAGGAAGAAGAGAAAGTGCAGAAGCCCCGAGACACAAGTAGTCCACACACATATGAGGAACAAGTAAGGAGACCAGCACTGTCCGCTGGGATGCTCAGGTTTCAAGCTGAAGTTTAAACTGACTTCTTAAAATCACATTTTATTATTTCTCTTTTTTTTCCTACCAGTCATCATTAAGTTATACAGTGGTCATGGGAACCATCCCAAGCTCAGGGCAGAGGTAACAACCAGTAAAAATCTTTTCAGAGCCTCGGGGTTGTTTAGATCACAATTTAGAGTACTGTCTTGAAAGTTCAACAGGAGTATGATGCAAAGGACAAAATAGGTGCTTAACCAATTCTTTCTGGGAAAGAAGTTACGGAATATGATTGTCATGGATGCTTATGAATTGTAACTACAAAGCAGCATGAGTTTTAATCACTCACAGCAACTATAAAATTATTTACTTTAATCAGAACCCATGAAATAATTTTTCAACAAAAACTGGTTTATATGATGTTGGTAAATTTATACCTACAAGAATGGTGATTTCAGAATTATAGCAAAAAAACCCTAATTTTTAGGAAAAGAAAATAACCAAAGAAAAGAAATAATCTCCAAAAGGGCATGTAAAATGACTGTATATAAAATAGTCCTCTCTTTTTAGTATATTAACATGATTTGGTTACCGGTTAGTTTCTTATTTGCAGGGTTTAGTAAAATAGAGAGGGATAGAGACATAGGCAGCACATACAGAATTTCACATAGCAAATCGCCTATTTAAGCTAGAGAATACAATTACTGTCTTGGCAGAAACTAAGGCAAGGAAGATTTATCTAATGACACCATTGAAGATTTACAGTGGAAGAATCTGAAGAGATAAAATGTAGAAGCAATAAATTATGACATAAAATGGGATGGAATAATAAAGCAGAGATAAATTCTTGGAGTTTAGAACCCTGAAGGCTCACAGACTAACAAAACAGACCCTGGAATATGAAATTCTGGAAATAGAGCTCAAATATAGCTGGGCCTTGAAGGAGGGTGTAAATAAAAGGAATATTTCAAGGGATGGAAACCTTAGAACTAGAAAATTTCCCAGGTAGTTTCAGCTAATATCACCATTTTACCAAGACTATCCTGGTCAAATTCCATAGTGCATTTACATAGACATTTAAAAAATCATTGGAAGTCTCTATTCATGAAAGAGCTCACAGATTTTACCATCTTAATGTCAATGCCTTTATTGTGAAATGACTCCACCCTCTAACAAAGAATCTTTTATTATAAATGTGTTATTCATTCAGGGAACAGGCAAGACCCTTACAGACATGCCCTTTGGGTTTGGAAAGAGAAGAAACCAGCAGATAGAGAAACACAATGAACAGACAATATCATTTCATCATAAGACAAAGCCCAAAGGGAATTTAAATATTTAAACAAATATGCAGGCATTCCCCACTTGCAGGAGCCAAGTATATTTTGGCAGAAGGGAATTTCCATATTGTTTCAACTTTGATTCAGTGTTAGTTCTCTTTTAATTAGAATCTTTAATAAGCAAATGTATTTTTTCTTTATTGGAATTATACATGCCCAGATAATAAGAAATCTCTCATAGATAAACACTTTTAAAATTATTTTTAAAATTTAATTTGATCCTTTAATTTCTTGAGTTCAGATAAAAGCTTCATGAAGCAAAACCAGGTGAAACACCAAATTTCAAAATTGAAATGTATCTATTTCCACATGTATTGACCTCATTCAAAAAGTCACATTTTTAGCAAGGGTTGGCAAAGATATTAAGTTAATGTCACTTTCTGAATATCCCCAGAAAGAAAGCAAAGGAACAGAGCAGGGAAAATGTAGGTATTACTTTGATAATATAAGTACTATAGGGAAAACTGTGTGCTTCACTGGAAAACTATGCATTGTCTATGGAGAGCTATTTTACAACTCTGCAAGTTGTAGAAAACTGATAGCAATGCAAAAATAATTCTTGTCTGTAGACATGTAAATAAATTCTGTCCAGTGGAGATTTATCTACCAAAACCCCTTTAGCTTGGAAAAAGTTGTATAATAGGTGAGAGCTATATATTCCATTCCTCTAGGTGGGATCTTCAATACCTCATATCATTATTTTAAGTGAATTTACAGAATATCATGCTCGCTTATACTTAAATGCAAGCAGCAAAATACCTGAGATATGTGTCACTAATCTAAAGTTATCATTTGTACCATTTGTAGAGATCATTTGTAAGCTATTTTTTAAACATATTTACCTATTAACCGAATGTCTAGGAAACAAAGAGCTAGCTTTTGAGAAGAAGTCATGAGACCCTTACCCCCAAAAAATAAACAAATAAATACAGTGACTGAATGCTAATAGGCATACTTAAAGCTCATTAAAGATAAAGACCATTTTAGAGTATACTAAAGTACTCTACCTAGGATTGTTTGAGCATAAAATCTCATTTAATGTGCAAAATATTACAATATTAAGGAAAATCCAATAGCTTGTAGAAAATAAGCCTGGAAACAGGGTTTTTAGTAGCTCACTAAAAACATGGATGGAATCAAAATGCATTGAATATTATAAAATTTGAGTGGCAAGATCAAATCATATGAAAACGTAGGAGAAAAACATGTATGTAAGTCAAAATGTGGAATTAGTTGGGACCAAAGCTAATTATGAATCAGATCTGTCTTGTTACTAATAATTTAGTTTACTGTCAAAAGTATTACCATCCAATTTTTGTCATCACTGTTTATGATTGTTATGGAAAATTCACTTAAAAATTTTTACACATTAGTTTATGGATTAGTTTATGGATTTCTTATAAGCAGTATGATACATAAAATTAGCAATGTACTCAGTAGCTAAATTTTTGTAGACTATGATTTTAGAGTATAAAGCGGAAGCTGCAAACCAATGTCCAAAAAGACAAGGCAGGGAGAAGCAGACTAGTAAAGCAGACTTGGTACAAAGCTGTAGACACTGGTGGAGTCTGCAGTTAAATGGAGACCCTATAAGCTATCTGAAGATGATCAGCAGTTATTGATCCCAGCTGGTTATTATCATGCAAGGATGCAGGATGTGTTGCTTCATCTGATTTTTTGAGTTCACATTCCAAGTTTTATATAAAAATCTCCAAATTTTGTGCCTCCTGATGCGATCCACTAAGAAAGAATTTCTGGGATATTCCTGACAAGAAAGGACAGCTCAGTTCCAGTAATAAAGAAACATTGAATGGACCTCTCTGAAGACATCCTGCAAAATATTGATAAAAAACCTGTACTCTTTAAAACTGTCAGGGTCATGAAGAACAGGGAAAGCTGGGGAAACTGTTCCAGACTGAAGGACACTAAAGAGATAGGACAACTAAGTGCAATGTGAGTTCTTGGACTGGATCACGTACCAAAACAGAAAAGAAATATTGTTGGGACAATTGGCAAAATTTGAATGAGGTCTGTGAATTGGACAATGGTCACATCAATGTTTATTTCTTGATTTGAATGGTTATATTGTGTTGTGTTGAAGAGTGTCCTTGATTTGGTGAAATGCACACCGAAGTTTTTAGATGTGATGGGGTATCATATCTATAATTTGCTCTCAAAATTCTTGTAACTTTTAGGTAAGTTGAAACTTCAAATTAAATGAAAATTGCAGAACTAGAAGTTACTTCTAATATACATGGTAAGAGGATAGTAGGGGTAGGAGGGTGGCATGAGAGGAAAAAATCTGCATTTCTGTAAATGTAAATTTTTTCAAAGAAAAAGAGGACAAAATCTTATTAATTTTACTTTTACTCATAGTTATAATTATATTTTATGTCATTTATTACAGCAGAAAATATTTTGATTACTCATTCCCCAAAACAGCTTAATTCAATGTAAGGCAGAATTGCCACGATTGTGTTAACTTTAATGTCTTTGAAAACTTTTCTTGGCAAATTAAATTTTCCCATAGATATGAAATGCTCAGTCTGGACCACCTAAATTCTGCTCACAGAGAACTGGAGGCACAAATATTCCTAAAGTAAATGATAAACACATGAATCTACCAAGGGATATTTTCATAATGCTGTAACTTTACACTTCCACATGTGTTGAAAAAATAGCTTTTTAAAATAATTCTGGAACTGTTTAACATTAAAAAATGAATGTGTTTATATGCAGCATTTATGGAATGCTGGCCACCAAAGAGACATTTATGGCAATTGTAAATTTGCTTCTGAATTGGTCCCCCATGACCCTAATGTATTTTTATCCCTTGCTAATTAACGTTTTTCTCTCATAAGTAACCCCACCTCCTCTATAACACTTTACTCTTATTGCATATTTTTGCACCAAATGTGCAGTTAACTTTAAATTAGTTTTAAAAGGCAAAGAGAAGTCACAAGTAACTTTCTTTGAGCCTATATATTCTTTTACCTATATATTTATGTTTAATTTTGTCAGACTTTCTCCATACCTGAGGGTTATTTAATTAAATTTAACTAAATATCAGAGGCTAAAAAAATTAAGATCGACGCACAGGCTCAGCGGCCATGGCTCACGGGCCCAGTCACTCCGCGGCATGTGGGATCTTCCCGGACCGGGGCATGAACCCGTGTCCCCTGCATCGGCAGGCGGACTCTCAACCACTGCGCCACCAGGGAAACCCTATTTACGGTTTTTGAGGCCACTAATGTCATGCTATTTTTAGGAATAACTAGACATGTCAGAAAAGAAATATTCTTACTGCTTCAGATGTTACCTCAATATTCCTACTGGCAAGAATATTCTCAGGAATTTCTCATGCAAGACTTAATTATGAATAACGAGATATATCAGTGAGGATTGACAGGAGATGAAATATTCCACTTATGTGAATATCCAAATTAGCTAAAATGTTACCCCATTTAAGCAAAATTTTAAGCAATTCAAATGGATTTTATTCCTAAATTATATTTGTTGTCATTGATTTATGTATTTCCTTATATAATTCAAGGTTATCATTATGAACATTAGTGTGATGGCACTGCAAGTGTATTCCCAAGGATGTATGCCCCAACATGTTGGTAAAGACTCCATGTTTGAGGAGCTGTACTCCTAATCCCACCTTCGTTGGCACTAGAGATGGGAGGTGGGGATCTCAGGCACCATGTATTATATACCATGTTATGCCCACGCTTTTGGTTCACAGGTGGGCTTTTATTCCTTTTGGGCCCATGAGACTACAGAAGGTACTTCCTTGGGATTTCTAAGAAAAAATCTTCCTAAATCTTTCTGGATATAGTTGATGATGTCCCAGAAGTTAGCTACCAGGACTTAATAGCCACAGTTCAACTACAAGAGTAGCCAGATTCAGTATGAAACTGCCTTGGGACAGTGCCTGTTACAAACTAGAAGACAGAACAGAGCAAAGTAAAGGTAACCAGCCTGTGATGACATCACTGAGTAGGCTAAATTAAACCATTAATGAAATTTCCTCTTCCTCTGAATTTGTGTCTCTCCTTCCCTTTTTCTTCCAACTGTGTCAGGCAATATTGTTCGAGCTGGGTTGTCTGTCATTTGTAACTAAATGCATCCTATTGAGACAATAATTTATTATGTTAGTGATGTGTGCAGGGCTAATAGCCTTTGCCTTACATCATAGAAAATTCAGAATTTTCTATGTTTTTAGTTCATGTGTTTAATTCATATAGTTTGTCTACTCTCAGCTGTTATCAGCTATCACTCTACGGGCTAGGAAATTAATCACTAACAGGTGAGAAGTATGCACTAATTTCCTTTCATCCACTATGACCTTTGAGATAGAATCTGTGCCTTAGGCTTCAGATCCCCTCCTTACTTCCTCAGGAAAGACTTCCCAGACCTACATCAAGGTCAAATTCCTTTGTTAAGTATCCTTACTGAGCACTTACTATGCACTAAGTTCTCTTCTAAGAATTTTACTTAGAAGAGAATTAACTTACTTCATCCTCATATCAACCTTATTTTACAGACTCAATTATTCTCATTTTACAAATGAAGACACTGGGGAACAGATGAGTCAGTAAATAGTACAAAGTCACAAAACTAGGAAGTGTTGGGAGTAGGATTCAAATCAAGGAAACAAAGCCCTCCCTCTTAATTTCTATGATCTGTTACTTTTCCTCAGAATGCTTGTCTCACTTGGTTATTAAACATTCCCTAACACAATAATGGGATTAACAGTCCAGCCTCCCAATAGACTACAAGTTCTATGTGAGAAGAGATCCTATCTAGTTTTGTTCATCATCAGCTCCTCAACCCTTAGCACAATTCCTGCTTCGTGACAGGCACTCAGTAAATATTTGTTAAATGAGGGAGGAAACGAAACAAGGATGGGAAGAAAGTAAGGAAGCAGGAAGAGAAGGAAGAAAGGAAGGAAGGAGAGAAGGAAGGAAGGAAGGAAGGAAGGAAGGAAGGAAGGAAGAGAGGGAGGGAGGGACGTCGGTTAAGACTGAGCAAGGTAAATTATAATTGAGGGTTGTTTCAGCTGGGCACATTTTCTGGTCACTTCTAAGTAGTTGAATTTACCAGAAAAATAAGCTGTTACTGTATTTCATGTCCAATAGCAGTGCCTCCTTCAGCCAGTAAATCAGAATATGTCCAACACTTGCAGTAGTGAGAAAAACTGAAAAACACATCAAGAACATAAATACAGTTTTATACTTACAGGGATGAAATTATAAGGATGAAGTTATATCTGGCTGCATGCTCAGGCATTAAATATGTAGAAAACAAAAAACTCTCAGTAGACCTGAAGGAAGCTATAAGTGAGTAAGAAAATGGATAAGGATATAGTCTGTACCAGATCTCTACCACTATGTAAAATATTATCCTGAAACTTAGCAGCATAAAATAGCATACTATTTATCTTCTGGCAGTTTCTGTGGGTCAGGAGTCGCTTAACTGAGCCCTCCAGGTCCGCATCTTTCACAAGGCTGCAGTCAAGTTTTTGGCACAGGTTCCTAGTCATCTCAAGGTTCAGCTGGGACAGGATCTGCTTCCAACTTCTTTCAGTGGATTTTTTTTTTTTAAGCTCATCCTTTTCTTATGATATATTTACCTTTTTTAAAACCATTTTTTAAATTGAGGTATATTTAATTTACAATGTTGTTTTAGCTTCAGGTGTACAGCAAAGTGATTCAGCTATATATATATGTATATATTTATGTGTGTGTGTGCGTGTGTGTATATATATATATATATATTATTTTTCAGATTCTTTTCCATTATGTGTATGTATGTGATAACACATTTGATGTTATTTTTAAAGGTGGGATATGAAATGAAATGTTCCTGCTACTCAACCTTCCCTTCTAAAGGGTCTTTTAACAAGTCAGCATTAAAGAAAAGGACTAATTCACACACTAGGTAAGGAGTAATTAAATTCAAACTCATAAAAAATTACAGTAAGTTTTAACCAAATGGTGAATATAATAAGCCTAACTTCCAGACCTAAATGTCCAAGAGCAAATTTCCAGTAAATCACTGAAGGGCTCCCCTCCCAGCTTTCTGCAAGGAGAGGAGACGGTCTCCCAAACCAAAACCTGTGTATCCCTGGGTAACTTCCTAAAGATACAGGAGAAGCAAGAAGGGTCCATGGGTACTTCTGGGGACATAACTGTGCCATTCCAAGTAAATATTGAATTGAATATTCAAAATGTGCCCACATCTTTTTTCTGAAAGAGCCTAGTTCCTTTTACAAATACCAAGTGTGAATTTGTTTACAGGTGGTTTTAATTGGCCCGAGGTTTGGCACAGATTTACTTTGTCAGTAAGGACTACTTTAGTTTAAAATAAAACAAAACAGTTTAACATCACCTTTAAAGGCAGGGCAAGCCAACAGATCACCTAAACTGGAGACCAGCTCTAGGTCTTGGTTAAAAATCTACTTTACTCCCTAACCTTATGAATGGGGAGTGGAAAAGGGCATCAGCAGGTGCGTGATAGCTACCCAATAATGCATGTATTTCCTTTTCCTCCCACTGGTTTTGTAGAAGAAGAAAGCAGTTAGGAAACAGATGAAAGGCCATTTTTAAAATATAAGAGAAACAAAAGAGGAAAAAGACGTAGAAAGTGCCTAGACTGAGACTTGAGGCAGAGAAAGAAACCTGGGACTCTATGGTTTTCAAAAAAACAAAAACAAAACTGCAGGGTATAATGGACATATATCAGGACAGTCATTCGTATTTTCTTGGAGACTGAAATTATGAGAGTGGTAGGGAATATCTATCAGGATTTCAGCATAATAATAGACTTAAGAATTAATTCAACATAATATCTATATCAAATGGTCAAATGGGAATTGATCATGGGAGAAAGATCAAGTAAATATTCTTAAAATCAGTCCTACAGAGTCAGAGTATAGAAGGGAGTAGTACAATAATTATTTTCCAGATTATCAGGATATTTCCATCAAAATGAATTAAGTACTGATATGTTACACATGTACAACCTTTTCTTTAAAAAAAAATAACAAAAACACAAAACATCACAATCATTCATCATCCAATGAGTGAGAACTATCTACGGTCCCAGCACCGTTTAGACAGCTCAGAATCAGAGGGGTGGTGAAGGAATTAGTGGATGTAGTGTGGCATGTGTGTGTGTGTTTGTGTATAAGGAGGAGTTGGTAGATGACCTTAGAGGTCATGAAGCACAGCTATGGATCTAATTCAACAATGACTTCTACACCCTACCTGGCTCATGAGTATTATGAATCCACTTCAGCATCTTCTGAAACAGAAAATTCACTGCTTTAGGAGCCAGCCCACTTCATTTCCAGAAAATGTAATTGACAAAATATGTTTCCTTATTATGAAGTCAAAATTTTCACTCTGTAGTATTGACCATTAATGTCTCAGACCTAAACTAAATTATGCCTTTGGAGATACACATACACACATACACGCACGCACACACACACACGCACACATACACAATCATAACCATACAGAGAACAAGGGAACTATTATGGTTTACACACACACACACACACACACACACACACACATACACAATCATAACCATACAGAGAACAAGGGAACTATTATGGTTTTCACTAAATCTCTTCTCAAATGTCAAACCAAAATTTTTCATTATTCTTTGATTGTATCTTGGGTATGGTTCAGTTGAATCCTCACAGGATTCTGCTCCAAAATGACAATATTATCCAGAGCCTTGGTCAACTGTTGCAGAAAAAAGTACAACTCTCTCCTAACTTGTTCTGATCTACTTTTCCTAATGTAATAAAGGAAGCATTAAGGTAGATTCAAATGAGCACTAAGTAGGCTTCTTTGGCTGAAGAGGCTGTAATCCAAAGGGAGAAATAGAGACATAATTAGATATTAAAATTCAGTGTAAGATAAAATTGGGAGTCCCCTGTAAAACCTGAGAAAGGGAGGCACGTCTACAAAACAATCTGAGACTTCTGACTCCTCCAGGCAAGGAAATCTACCTTCTTTCATGAGTTATCAGTGCCTGCCGGTGATTCGATGGCATTTGATTTTCCAAGAATATGTTTGAATTTAGTATGTTTTGAAAAAATCCCTCAACAATATTACATGTTGAGTGTTTATTCAAACAAATTTTCAACGAGTTGTTATTGAGTTCTTACTAAATGCAAAGTGTTTCTGTAAAGTGAATCATATGTCCATTTAAACACAGGATTTTTTTTTTTAGAAAAAAAATTCCCAACATAAAATTTAAGAAGGTTGATGACAAAGTACTAAGGTATTAGCCATTTTCCTTATTTTCCCTAAACTCTCACTCTAGGATGCTGAGATCACCTGATCTCAACCACCCAGAGCCTAGAATTAACTATTCATTCTATGGGCTGCCATTTTAAAGTAATGAAACTAATAATGGACCAGTGTAGATTGTCTTTGCAGCAGAAGCTAGAGGGTTGGAAAAGGTGAGCAACATTCTTGTAATCTAGTGGTTACTCCAAGGAGCTAGAAGTTTGGTGGCTATTGGTGTTATTTGCTGGCAGTTGCCAACCAGCTGTGCATTGCCTTGTGGAGGAAAACAGTTCAGGAAAGTGGGAGAAGGGAGTGTTTTATATATAAAGCAAACTCTTATAACTTCAGAAGATCAAAGCCTGAACCAGATAGGTGAGAATTGTTCACTTAGAGGGTCATCTAAGGGAAAGCTATCAAGGGGAGTTACAAAGCTTGCTAATTCTATTTGAGATTCAACACTAACCAAGAAAAAAAAAAATATAGAAACCAAGGGGCCTATTTCCAAACAGTTTAAGGGAATGTGTTACATTTGTCTTCCTTCTGCGGCAAGGACCAACTATGTGGCCACATTGCTTGAAGAGGTAGGCCTTTGACCTTCTGGTTTATCAGAGAGGATGAGTCCCTAAATAGACTGGAGGTAATAGTTCAGAAAGGAAATCAGGAAACCATGGCTCTTATTACACAGTCAAGACTCAGAGCCATGTGAAAGAACATTCAATAAAAGAATGTGGTATAAAATAGGAAGAAAAGCAGAAACGCTCTTTTCCTGTAGCACCTCTTTAAGTGTGCACAGAAGAGGAAGAGGGAACAAAGAAGTGGTCCCACTGGAGAACGCATCCATAAGGAATAAATCTGATCTTTAAGAGAAGGGCTCTTTCCTACAGAATCTACATACAAAAGTCCCTCAAGGAATATTTGTTGAATGAATAAATGATTAGATTAATAAGGAGGAATCACTCCTAAATTCTAGGGAATCTGATATCATCTGGGAAAAATAAATATTTGGAGAGTGATTGACAATGGCACTGAATCAATAGACCAATACTGCAGTGTGTTGCTTTACTGAAGCATGGATCCAAGAAATAACAACCCACAGAGACTACTACTGTCCACTCCATCTGATTCAGCTGAGAATAAACAATACCCCCCGAGAAGAGGTTTGGGGGGAAGTCTAAGGAATATTTTAAAGTATCCAGTAATACACATAAGAAATAATAAATTTGGAAGGGGGCCAAGAAGAATACAGATACTTATAATCTCAGATCTCCGTATAACAAAAAAATAACAAAAAAAAATAAAGTGAATTTGAGGTTACAAGGCAGGGTAAGAAATACTGACTCATAAGTCTTTAGGATAAAACTTAAAATTTATATAATATGAAAATGTGTGCATTAGTGAATAGGAACAGATATTTGAGGGAAAAAAAGAGAAGGAAAAAGAGGTAGATTGGTCCTACATGTCTAATATATATCGTACTGTACTCCTGATGAGATATATAAGGGATAAATAATCTGACATTGTAGGTGATTAATACATATTTACTGAACAACTAAATGAGAAAAAAATCAATAAAACAAATGAGATTTAAAAATAAATATAGAAAAGCCAGCTACAGAAAAATGAATGAAAATGAATGAAGAATTCAAAATGTTAATTTAAAAATTAAAATAATAAGTGAGAAAAAATTTGACAAAATATTGAGAGTCAATGTCATTGGATACCAAAGAGAAAACAGGGACATTAAGAGATATGATATTAGGATATACTAAATCATCCAAAATAAATAAATAATTTTACAAATGTAGGATAATTGAAATGAATTTTAAAAAGGAAACGGAAAAAAATAGCCACAGACAAGCCATATGGTCCATAGGGAATTTCTACGGACAGTCAAACTTCCTGGATTAATAGTTTCCAGCTGAGGCAGCTGGTGTGCATTCTTCCAGGGCAGGGAACAAAGGGGGAAAGAGCCATGTGTTGTCCTTATGCTCGTCACCTTTTTGAACATAGAGTCTCACATCGCATCCACTATATATCTCTGGTGACTTCATCATTCTGTAGGAAGCATTGCAGAAGAACCAGGGGTATTCCTAATTCTTATGCTTGTACTATGGAACAACAGGACAGCAGAGCCACCACCACCACTGCCACAATCATGACCATAACTGCAACAGCATGGCCTCAGAAAACATCTCAGTTCTCTTAGATCCGTAAGAGAATTAATACACACTATGGAGAAATTCATGATCAGGGAAGTCAAAGCATACTGGAGGTCACTGATGAAAAAAGAGAATAAGATTGATATAGATTATCTGACCACATGAAGGACATGGATGCTGTACTTGCTATACTCTACTAAAATTGGCATGGAGGAAAAATCCAGCAGTAATGGAAGACTCCAACTGAAGGCATTAAAGTAAAACCAGTATATCAGACAAGCTCTTATTATATTTTCACTTCCTTCATGAGGAAGGCACAAGAAGTAATAAGGAAACATAATGCTACTACACAGGTAGGAATCTGTATTAAAGCTGAATGAGAGAGAGCAGTCATTGTAGCATGGTGGCATGGCAGAATTGGGAAGCATGGACAGTTGACTTCCAAAACTGCAGAAAAATAAGCATGACTCTATATCTTGAGATTCTAAAATGAAAGACAACTCAAGCTGAGTCATGAAAGCCATGCACAATGGGGTAATAGCAAGATTGTCCCCAAACCTGAAACTAAGAATAAGATAAGAGAAAGATAGAACAATGAATGAGATACATCATTTTCAGAAAGAACTCACTCTAATTGATAATGTGTAAATGAAAAGGTTGACTTGCGTGCCCTTCAGGATCGTATGTCTGGAATGTGATCTAAGTGACAAAAGCTTGAACCTAAACAACTCTACGCACTCTGGAGAACTGAAGTGTTACTACAAGGTGATGGTCGGTCAGCACAGAACCTAAACTTTATGGCCTCTGAAACCAAGCAGTTTTCAATTCATCTCTATCACTATTGTGCTCAAATGCCTTGCTTTGCTCCAATCATTCTACCTTCTTCTTCATTCAGTACTGTTCCTTTCCAAGGTCCTTACTGTTTGTATTCACAAACATTGCCAATTTTTTTTTTCTGAAATGTTGTATTTTATGACCTAGCACATGTAGAATTATCAGTGAGCTTAGACCAGGATGAAAGTCCTTACTTTGCTAATTACCAACTGCGTGGCCTGATGGCAAGTTACTTAAGTAAGGTTGTGAGAAGCAAATGAAGGGGTATGTGTGAAAATACTTTGAAAATTAGAAACACTATCCAGGTGTCAAACATTTAAATCTTTGTAACCTTCTGAGTTGGATATCTGTAGTTTTAAGGATTTTTTCTTTTTTTTTTTTTACCTTTCACAGATGAAGTACTAAGAAACGTGTTCCTGTGATATGAACAAGCTCCAAACACAATGCATCATCTTGGAGTTTTGCAGACCTGAGTCAAACTAGGTGCGGTTGTGTAGCTGCTGTGACAATGTGCTTTTGTGTCCATTTCTAAAAAGAAACTACCTGCAACACAGGTTGGCCTCCTGCAAAAATACCTCTCCACTGAAAGTTGGCGCAAGCTGCTGAAATGACTCTATGTCATGAAAAGCACACGGAACATAAGCTTACCTAATTAATAATTTTCAGGGTTGTTTTCCTTTTCCTCTTTGCAGCTGCTGAACAGAGTGGTTCTGATTAAGCCATACACATCGTGAGAAATGCTGCTTCACAAGGGTGCTACATTCTGTATTTCCCCCCACTTTGATCCCTGCTCATTGGCCCCTTTGATCTCTGAACAGGATGTACAAGGTTCACTAATCAATGCTTTCCCTCATTTTTGCTCCTTAGTCTGTTAAGTGTTTATATTTAAATCATTGACTAGAACAGGTGAATATGTATGACCTGTCTTTTTCCATTTTGGTGTTTATGTCTTCAAAAGACAGAAGGAAGAGAAAAGCCTTCTAATTTTCAACCAAGTTTTCATTAAAAGCAGAGTTAAGCAGGATTGAAGATATGGTGATCATTTCTTCATCTTTGAAAATTTGGATCACTTTCTAGGGAGCATGAGAAAATGGTGATATGGAAGAATGAGACCCATTGTTAACCCATCCCTATGCACACCAAAACCAAGTCCCTTTCCTCTCAGATGCCAATGGAAAGACAGGTATCTGCAGTGGGCTTAGCGATGAAGCTATGTCATGTGCCACCTTTTCCTAGCACTGAAGGCTCCCCTCTCAAGAGACAATGTGCTTGGGCAGGTGAGAAGCTTACCACTGAGAGGAAAACTAAATACTAAGTGTCGAATGAGGAGCACCATAAGAAAGTGCCACTGGAGTTTAGAAAAGGGAGAGAGCCCTTGAAAGCTGGGTAATCAGGAGAGACCTCTTGGAAGAAACAGGTTTTGTTGGGTCAGATTCATTCCAGAGGCTGGGAACAGTGTGCAGAGTTTCAGAGTTGGGAATGCATAAGGGCCAGGTCCTGGGCCTGGTTGGCCAGAGTAACTAAGGAGCTGGGGAAAGATTGGTATTGACTGCCAAGCAGGTACTCCTAAAAAGTGAATAATCCACATAGTTAGGCAGGACTAGTTTGAGATCTGAACTTTTATTTTTAACTAGTTGTGGCAAAATAAGCAACTTACTTTAGCCACCGGGAGCCGCAATTCTGTCATCTCTAAGAGTGGACCAATTGCCACATACCTCTCAAAATTGTGTGTGTTAAGTAGAAGAACACATGCCCTGACTTTCTTCTTTTCTTCCTCTCTCCTTTCCTCATTTTTATGAACTTGATGATTTCGGTAGTAATGATCTAAACAATCATCAAAGGAATATCTCTAATACATGCAGATATTTTTAGACCACTCCTACTCTTTATAGACATATGAAGAATCAATTCTTGTTTGAAGGTGATATATCTGTTGCTATCCACCAACCCTCCCCCATTCTTCAATTTTTATTAGAACAGAGAAAATGAGGGCGGATGTCAGCAGTATTAATTACTCTATGGGATATCCTGTTTTCCTTATTACCCTGTACCAATAGCTCATCAAATCAGACATGGCAGGTAGCTGATTACTGGACCCTTTTCCCTCTGATTCAGCATACTTTCTTCTAAGGTAGCCTAAGTCCTTAAGCCTTGAGCAAAGGAAAAAGAAAGAAAAGTTCAATTTCCATTGTTCCATATGAAGAATTACAGCAAAAACGACTTCAATTTTCCACTTTCATAGAATGACAAATTCAGAGGTTGTTGGATCTTGGAATTTGAGATCTAAATGACACTTGCAACTTACTGTGGTCAATAACATCAATTTTTAGATGAGGAAATTGAGTCTCAGAATTGTTTTATGATTAGCCCAGAACTGTATAGCTAATTAATTTCCAGGCTTTCTATCCTGTACGCTTCCCCCTGGCTCAAGTGTTCCTCATTTATTAAACAAAACAGTTATATCACTGAGGGTTCACCCAGCTTTAAATTCTATGATCTCCTTCTTTGTAAATCTTGGAAAAAAATCAAAGCCTAAAAAGCAAATGACAGCACTCTAATTTCAGCTCATGAAGGACCACACTAGACTGGTCCACTGTGGTTCGAATGTTAAGTGCTAAATGGCAGAGCAAGTTAATGCCCTGGTTGTTTGCCTTTGGAGGTAAAAATATACCTGTAGGTCTCAGCCAAGTTCCTGTGGAGATTTGTCCACATCCCCAAAATACCACACACATTTGGCAAGAATGACAGATTATGTCCAAGCAAGGCCCAGATCTTGAATAGCAAGAGTATTTCGAGTAAAGAACAACATACGATGGCAAAGCTCTCATTCTTAGGTATGCCATTTATCTCCCTATTTCTATAATATGCTCTCCCTCTTTATTTTTTCTGGCTCTCCCCACCCTGCATTCCAAACTCTACAAAAGCCTTTCATCTTAAGTTATACTGGAGATAGGAAAATAATCACAAATAAACATTCAACTTTTCATTGCTTTTTCTTCTTTCTCCTTTTCTGTATTTTCCAAATTTTCTCTAAAAGGACAAATATATTCCTGTCTTCCTTCCATTATTTTCTCCTTTCTCTTCTTCTCTCCTCTCCACTCACCCCCTGTATGTGTGTGAACCTATATGTTCATGTGTGTGTGTGTGTGTGTGTGTGTGTGTGTGTGTTCCTGTGGATATCTGTTTGGGTTTATGAAATTGTCTAGATAGGTACTTTTGTTTAACACATGCACAAATCCATAGAGAAAAATTGTAAAGAAGGAAAAATATGTGGCTGGTGATGTCATCTCATTATGTAGTACCCATTTTCCCTTCCTGCCTGACAAGAAATGCCTCTGTCCTGCCTCCTTGGCTGGCCTTGCTTCAACTCTCCCAACTCATTGTTCATTTGATAATTTGTTATTTAACACACACTCTGTGCCAGTACTGGATCAGTGCCATTCAGAAATGTTCCTATGCTCCACATTCATGATTCTCCAGGTGTATTCCATGAAATACTCACCTGGAGAAATGCTTTTCGGAGGAGGAGAGAGTTGGGTGGGCAAATAAGTTTGAAATCAAATGTAGTAGCTGAACTTGGTGTGATTTCTGGTTCAAAACAAAGCAAACAGGGACTTCCCTGGTGGCGCAGTGGTTAAGAATCCTCCTGCCAATGCAGGGGACATGGGTTTGATCCCTGGTCCGGGAAATCCCGCATGCCGTGGAGCAGCCAAGCCTGTGTGCCACAAGTAATGAAGCCCTCACGCCTAGAGAGTGTGCTCTGGAACAAGAGAAGCCACCACAATGAGAAGCTCGCGCACTGCTAAGAAGAGTTGGCCCTGCTCACCACAACTAGAGAAAGCCCGTGCGCAGCAAGGAAAACCCAACCCAGACAAAATTTAATAAATAAATAAATAAATTGGAAAAAAAGGCAAACAGAAACAGATATCAAAGAATTCTTGCCACATTTGGGAAAATTTCAATATGAACTGGATATTTGAACATATTAGAAACTATTGTTATGCTTTTCGGGTATAATCATTACAATATAGTTATTTAGAAAAATGCCCTTATTCTCAGAAGATGTGTGCCTTATTTAAAGGTGAAGTATTTCAAGTGTTATGATGCCTAAGACTTGCTTTCAAAGGGTTTCAATAATAGTAAATAAATTTATCTTTCATATCTAAAACTAGTATATTTACATAAACAATGTGTGGTTCCAGAAAAATGCTTATTATATGTTTAGATAGTATACATACATACTTATTATATATAACACATATGCTTCTATATTATCCATAAATATATGTGTATAAGTTTAAAATATATGTACATATATTTATTGTATATACATATATGTTTGTGTATAAATCATATTTATATATTAGATACAGATATGTAATACAGACACAGTTGACTTTCAAATATAGGGGCTGAAGTGCCCAACCCCTGCACAGTGGAAAATCTGTTCATAACTTTACAGTCCATAGTCCATATCCACAGCTCTCAATCCACAATTTCAACCAACCACAGATTGTATAGTACTGTAGTATTTATTGAAAAAAAAATCCACGTATAAGAATATCCACACAGGGCTTCCCTGGTGGCACTGGTGGTTGAGAGTCCGCCTGCCAATGCAGGGGACTTGGGTTCGTGCCCCGCTCCGGGAAGATCCCGCGTGCCGCGGAGTGGCTGGGCCCGTGAGCCATGGCCGCTGGGCCTGCGCGTCCGGAGTCTGTGCTCCGCAACGGGAGAGGCCACAGCAGTGAGAGGCCCGCATACCGCAAAAAAAAAAAAATAATAATAATAATATCCACACAGTTCAAACACATGTTGTTTAAGGGTAAGCTATATATATCATACATACTAAACGTATGACTCTAATATCTAAGTATATAGATTTTTTAACGGGACCATATATTGCTTATATAAATATATCAGTAAATTTATAATACAACACACAAAGCATTGCTGTGAAGATTAAGTAAACACATCTTTATTTTCTGGAATATGTTTGCTTATTTTTGCTAAACCATTTGAAAGTAGGTTGCATGTTGAATTCTGAGCAGCTCTGGGCACATAGCATTTTTAGGTACTGGGGAAGCAGTCTGGATAGTTGAGGAAGAGAATGGGGCTAATTAACAGGAGAGAATCTCTTCACGGATAATTGCATTGACTTATAAGGAAAGAAAATGCCCTTACCCATTAGACTTTTTGATGCAGCAAAGAAATACCAATACATGAAAGGCAGGGAGGCAGGGGGAGGGGGGGCAAGTTGCTCGTAGCCCAGTTTGAGGACTTCTAGACTTTCACAGGAAGTACCTCGCTCCTTACCGCACCCCTTAAACTACTGCTTACAGGGAACACACTACTAATTGCAGAGTGGTAAGGGTTGGGATGCATGATGAAAAGGTTTGTTTTTGGAAAGAAACTTCCTTATTTCACTTAGGTTCCTGTGAACGATGTTTCTGATGCGGGCAAATAAGCCAGACAAAGGCTTCAAACATCTAGTATAAAAAGCAGAATTCAAATATTAGATGGTCACCTGAAACAGAAACGTACAAAAAAAAGTGACTGTTTTTATTTTACTTTTTTGTTCCTTAGGAGAGAGAGGTTGAGACCATATCTGCTTTTGGAAAAGTGAGGCCTGAGAGGTAGTTTCTTTTTGAAGCCTTAGGCAAATTCTATGACTTTAGTTAACTACCTTTGTTTCCCTGTTTATGAGATGGAGATAACAATGTCAATTTAACTGAGAGTCTTTGTGAATTATAAATTACTCATAAAAGTAATTATAAAATACATTGTAAGTACAAAGGGCTATATAAATGTTTAATAATAGTCCTTTGAGCCACATGCCACCCCTAATGGGAGCTTATTAAGGAGTTCCTGTTTAGCTTGGATTAATTCTTTAAAAAATTTTGTTTCACCTTAAATGAAGCAAGGTACTATGATTGGGAAAACAGCAAGCATAGTCATAGAATATTTTCACAATTCAGGAAACATGAAATCCAGGGATCGTGCTCCCTCCTTCCTTGCAATACCTGCTTTTTCTGAAACAGAGTGGAAATTAACTTCAAAAGGTGTCCTGCAGTCTGAGGAGGAACAAGATGATGGGAAGCCGGAGCACAGGCTCTCCTTGAAATCTCTTAGAACCAGAGAATTCTCTGGGTAATTTAATGGTACAGAACAAAAGCATCCTACTAAGATGGCACAGAGAAAATGGCCTAAAGTCTAATATAAACATGCGTATAAATTCTCTATTCATGGAGCAGGTAACAGGAATTACATCAACCCTTTGTAAATTATATGATTTAATCCTCACATCTACATTTTGAAGGAGACATTATGTTTCCCAAATGATAGATGAGAAAACTGAGGCTCTGGGGAGCCAAGTAATTTACTGAAGTTCACAGGGCTGGTACACAGCAGAGCTAGGATTTGATTACAGGTATTTTCTCTGTACAGAATTTCCTTGGATGAGAACATAAATTAAAAAAAACTAAACCACGGAATGTGCAAACTAAAGACTCTTCCTTTGGGCATTGCTCATAAATGAAATACTTTACATTCTTACTTTTCCAAATAAGTCTCTGTGGGTGCATAATAAATATTTCTTGTTGAATATGATATTGTGACTAAGCGTATTTGCCAATTTAGTAGAAACTCCATTATGTTAGTTATCTCAATGTTCACATTTCTTTCTTCAAAATTTCTTATGATTATTAAACATTAATTGAGCTTTATATTGACTGTATACTCTACTATTTTGCACTACACAATAGTGGGAATTTTATGAGAAATTAAAGAGTAAAGATACAGAATTAACTCTCTAGAGAGATCCACAATCCTAAAGTTGAGTTAGACAAGCTTAAAAGTGCTAGGCACTGGGTCTAAAAGACAATGTCAGTTGACTATCCAGGGAAACATATCGTACACAGGGTCTACCTAAAACACCATTTAAAAAGTGTTCCCGTTTGCTTGCAGATTGGATTGATGTATAGAAATGGCAGAAAAGACATAATTTCTTTATTTCCATTTTCTTCTCTCTTTTCCATTCAGTAGATGACTCATCAAAGTGGAAATAGGGAGGAGGGAATTGAAATCTGAAATTCAAAGAAATCATAGAGCCCCATGGACTTTAATTTTATGGACCCAGGTGAATCACACTCAAGATACTGGGAGATTTTAGAAATAAGGTTAAATTGGAGGAATGCATTCCTGAAACTGCAAAATATGTGATTTATATAATTGTCAGAAAAAGTTCTGAAACAGCTAATGAAATCAATGGCTTGTAAGAGCTCACTAGGAGCAATCATGGATTCATTAAAAACATATCATGCAAGGCAGTGGTTTATTAGTAGTATTGATTATCATAATTAGATCAGTAAATTAAGGAAATGGTGTTAATACAATGTCTTGATTTCAGTAATACAATAATCAAAGTCTAAGATTGTTTCTCTAGAATGCTGAAGATATATCATGATTGAGGAACCAGAGTATATGACTTAATGGCACCACAGTCACAATCTCTGGGCAAGAGCACAAGTGTAAGAGGAATACAAGAATTTGTACACCTTGTGTGGATGTCAGCCCTGCCCACTACTCAAAAAAAAAGGTGCCCTTTCCTCAAGACACTTCACTGCCATCTGCTGGAAAGTAGAACAACTGCAGAAATCTATGATGACCATGACATAAAGGGTGCCTCCTAGAGTTGTGCAAAGCCCATTGTACATAGTCATAAGCAGTAACCACTGTGTGAACTTTCAGTCTGAAAAGCCTACAGACTGAGTGGCAGATACTGTCTATTTATCTCACTCCTTCAAGCTATTTACTAAATGAAAACAATTTTTTGTTTCTTTAGCTCAGTGGCCTCCAGACTTCATTCATTTCCCGCCCTTTTTGATATGTGTATATTTATTTATAAACAAGGGTGAACTACTGTACTAATATATGATGCACAATATAAAACATTAAAATGGAAATTTTAAATGATGAAAATATAAACAAGTTCTAGTATTTTCTTCTCACACTCTGCTTTGAAGACTACTGATTTAGGTCCCCTAGACTCTTAACAGCAGGATGAGGGCAGTTCTTTTCCTTGTCAGAAAACGAAGTTCTTTTTTGCCACAATCCTGTCTGAATGTGTGTGTGTCTATGTGCACATATGAGCACGCACTCACCTAAGTGAGAGTGTATGGGTGAGGTAAGCATTCAGGGGCTATAACTGATGTTTTTCTTAGGATACCTTATTTGCCAATTGGCAGATAGTTCCCAAATGGGGAGTCATATTGGTAAACTGCAGGGATGAATGTTTCAGTTACCATGCTCAACTCTGTAGGAATGGCCTAGCCTCTAAAAATCATGCTATTCCCTCTGGATGAAGTTAACAACTTACCCTAGGCACTGAATTAGTTACCTCATTGGACTCAGAGATGATTTCCTACTCTGAGGAGCCCTTAGAAACCATAATCTGCTATCTCTGAGCAGTTTCTCTTCTGTGCTGCATGAGGATGGTCTGAAAAGTATCCTGCAGATAATGATGGCTCTGATTCCCTTACATCCTGTTCTCTCTCACTTACAAGGAGTGAAGAAAAAAAGAGCCCTCTGATTCATTCCATTCTCCCAAGTACAGTACAAAAAGCAAGCCATATTTATTATCACTGTCTAAATCGCTGGGTATACAGGAGAGTGAACAGTTTTATATTTTATACTGGTCTTTTCTTGAATAATGGCATGATTAACGTGTATTATGGAGTCAAGCCTGGGATTGAAGCCTTTCTCTGTCATTTAACACGTTTTGTGACCTTTAATATTTAGGTTATTTAAATTCCCAAAGATTCACTTTCCTTTATCTAGAAAATGAAGAGTGTTTATACTGCAAAACTAGCCCCTTGTTATTAGCATAGCTAGAGGAGTATAGTTACCTAGATCTCTTATCCAATAAAACTTGGGGTCAGATGTTTTTCAGAATTCAATATTTTTCAGATGAGCTTTGTGAATTTTGGAATTGTAGAGAAGAGATTGTGGACCTGTATTGCTATCCATTTAAAATTTTACTCAAAATCGAAACACGATAACAAATATCCACCAACTCCCATCTTTAATTTGCTCATAGCTACCTTAAACTCTTTTTAAAACGTTCTAGCACTTTAGCTTTTCAGCTGAGTTCCATTACTTGCCTAATAAGAATCATCTGGGTCGCTTATTAAAAACACAGATTCCGGGGCTTCCCTGGTGGCACAGTGGTTAAGAATCCTCCTGCCAATTCAGGGGACACGGGTTCGAGCCCTGGTCTGGGAAGATCCCACATGCCGCGGAGCAACTGAGCCCGTGAGCCACAACTACTGAGCCTTTGCGTCTGGAGCCTGTGCTCCACAACAAGAGAGGCCGCGATAGTCAGAGGCCCACGCACGTACAGCGCTGAAGAGTGGCCCCCACTTGCCGCAACTAGAGATAGCCCTCGCACAGAAACGAAGACCCAACACAGCCAAAAATAAATAAATAAATTTATTTTAAAATAAAAAAAAATATATATATATAGCACTCTGAGGTCGATAATAAAAACAAACAAAAAACACAGATTTCCAAGGCCTGTCTTAAGAGTTTGTAATTCAGTGATGTGAAAGTGGGGCCCCCAAATCTGTTTTTCAAACCAACACTCCCAGGTAATCTTTACCACAGCCTACATCTGGAAAACCCTACATTACCAGACAACCCAACGAAGACCCACCTGCTGGCTCCCTTTACACGGAGTCTGAGTCTCGTGATATGTGGCTCTAACAGGGTTCCACCACGAGGACTAACGGTTCTTTTCCTCCATCTCCCACTCATTGCTACCACGCATTTGGCCAGCCTGAGTGGTTGTTCCTTCCTTTTGTATCTGAAGTCTGTTTTGCCAGAAATTCTAGTTTGTTCCTCCAAGCCTAGACCTTCTTCCCTCTCTTGCTACTTTGTCACCGGCAGGTTTTCCCCAGATCCTCTCTCTTCCTCTCTCCTCTGGCCAGTTTCATTTCATCCTTCTCATTGATAAACTCATGAGATGTGGATGCTCTCAAAGTTTACACAATGGTTTCAAAGCTGTTAGAAGAGATATACCTGGAGAATTTTTTTTTTTTTTTTTGCGGTACGCGGGCCTCTCACTGTTGTGGCCTTTCCCGTTGTGGAGCACAGGCTCCGGACGCACAGGCTCAGCGGCCATGGCTCACGAGCCCAGCCGCTCCGCAGCATGTGGGATCTTCCCGGGCCGGGGCACGAACCAGTGTCCCTTGCATCGGCAGGCGGACTCTCAACCACTGCGCCACCAGGGAAGCCCCACCTGGAGAATTTTGGTGACTATCAACCAACTGGGAAATTTATAGTAGTTTTCAGCAGTTCTGATATTGAACTTTCCCTTTTCCATTGAACTTAGATGAAAATGAGGAATGAAGGCCTTTTAAACATGTGGATGACACAGATCTTGGGGGCATAAAGAGCAGTGATACCTGAGAAATTAGTTCTAAATGTTCTCACGTGCTGGAACACTCCAAAATGTCCACAAGATAAAACTTATTGGGGTGAATATATCTCTGTGAGCATTATCTCTTCTATGTCTGGAAGAATTAGAGGGAAAAATTAAACAAGAAACAGATATGGGAGATCCAGCTTGATATTAATTCATTTATGCACCCAATCAAATAAATATTTAATGGTTATCTACTATAGGCCAGAAAGATACATCTCAAATTACTTTACCAATTAAAGATGAAATATTTATCCAGACCATGATTCAAACAGAATTATTCCTTGGAAAAATATACACAAATATACACATGTGTATTTGTTTTTATATGTTGAAAATTAAAATAACTGCCAAAACAGTACCACATTTAAAAAAATTATTTTGAAATAACTTCAGACTCACTAAAGTTTCAAAAATAATACAAAGTCCCATGTACACTTTACTCAGATTCACGAATCTTTAACATTTTTAACATTTTGCCACTTGCCTTCTATCTCTCTATACATACATACATAATACATCACATTTAATGTATAATATATACATTCTATATTCTATATCGTAATATATCATATAATAATACAATCATATATGGTGTATTGCATATTATATGTTATATATACTATGTATCTATTTAAATTGTATAGATATAGCTATATAATTATACATTGCATAGAGATTTATATATGTACATAATACAATTTTTTTCTGATTCATAAGATAATCTGTTGTATATAAGATACTTTTTCACTTAATACTTTTGTGTGTATTTTCTAAGAACATGGATTTTCTTTTTTTTTGCAGTTATTAAGTCCAAAATTTATCATTGATGCAATAATTTAATCTAATTTATCATTCCCTTTCCAATTTTGTCAGTTTTTCCCATAATGTATTTAAGAGCCTATCCTCCACCCCTCAATCTAGAATCATGTATTACACTTAATTGTCATGTTCTTTAGTTCCCTTTAATCTGGAAGAGTTCCCCACTTTAGTATTACTTTTTTCTTATTTTACTTTCATAGTCTTGATATTTTTTTAAGAGTACAGTCCAGTCATTTTATAGCGTTCCTTCCCTTGGGTCTGTCTGAGGTTTCCTTATTCATTTTATGTATTCTTGTAGGAATGGTATTGGGCTGGCCAAAAAAGTTCATTCAGGTTTTTCTGTAATATGTAGGTGATGCTATATCCTTCTTAAGGTACCACATTGGGAGGCATGTTATGCTCATCAACAGCTCTATGGTGATATCTATTTCAGTCATCTAGTCAGAATGTCACTCTGTTTTTCCACTGACTAGTTACTGTTTTTCCCTTTGCAATAATAAGTAATCTGTGGGACTTCCCTGGCGGTCCAGTGGTTAAGACTCCACGCTTCCACTGCAGGGGGCGTGGGTTGGATCCCTGGGCAGGGAACAGAGATCCTGCAGCTGTACAGCCAAAAAAATAAATAAATAAAAATAAAAACAGTCAAAAAATTTTTAAAAAAGCAATCTTTGAGGACTCATATGAAAACCATGCATTTATCCTTCTCATCAATCTTTTCTCTGTAAATTTAGTATTCATTCCTGAGAATCTTCACTATGAAAATAAGGAAAATGACATTTTTTTCAACTCCACTACAACTTCAACAATTATAGGTTAATATTCTGAAAATAAAAGAGCTTCCCTTGGGCTTCCCTTGGGCTTCCCTTGGGCTTCCCTGGTGGCGCAGTGGTTGAGAGTCCACCTGCCGATGCAGAGTATACGGGTTCGTGCCCCCGGCCCGGGAGGATTCCACGTGCCGCGGAGCAGCTGGGCCCATGATCCATGGCCACTGAGCCTGCGCGTCCGGAGCCTGTGCTCCGCAACCGGAGAGGCCACAACAGGGAGAGGCCCGCGTACCGCAGCAGAAAAAAAAAAAAAAAAAAAAAAAGCTTCTCTTCTCTCCCATTTTTCTATTTATCTGGCCACCAACCTATCTATTTATCATGTCTGAGCCCATAAATTTCCATTGTTTTCCAATGAGTTATAATTCCTTATTTTTCTAAATTATGTTACTTATTTTTAATGGCAAGTTTTCCTAATTTTTTTCTTCAACCTTAAGTAAATAATTATAATCACATTGTACATTTGTTGGTCATACCATGCTTGCACAGCAGTTTCATATAACGATTAATTTGCTCCTCCACAAAAGTTGTAAAATCCAATGGGACAAGGGATTAAATTCATGGAAGTGTTTCAGAGCAAACAACTTTTAGGTTCTAAATTAGAAACAAATTTCTTAAAATTGGGCATTGATTGATTTTTGACTGGTCACAAGAACAAGAAGCAAGGAGAAAAAAATGAGCGTAGGGACATTCAAAAGCCTCTTTCCTAAGGAGGATATTTATATTTGCTTTAATAATTTTTGTAAAGCTCTCCATCTTTGCAAACAAAAATCAATGCTTACATAAGTATTGAGTCATAAGTTATATTTGTACTGTATCATTCCAAATTTTTAATTATTTGAATTAAAAATGTATGACCTTTTGTTATATAAATATGAATATAGATTTCTTTATTTCTTCATGAAAATGAACAAAGCAGTTCTAAGAAATAAAATAAGGCATATTTTTTACCTTAAATATGTTGTGCAATTCATCATTCCAATTATATAATGAATAATGAAATCTGGACCATCTTTGTTTTGAAAATCTTTTTAGGTTATTTGGGGAAAAAACATCAAATATTTTCCATTCAAATAAATAGTGTATTTATGGGGTCTTCTCAAATTTTGAACAAATTAGATGTAATTGCTACCAATTCCGAAGTGTTGATTCAGGGCTTTAGATAATTTGCAGGCAACTGAACATGGATCACTATAAGGATACCCGCAAGTTGTCATAAAATTATGAAAGTTATATAATAGATGTATATATGCCAAAAATTATAAAAGCATGGACATTAATAAATTAAACAGAAAATAAGTAATCAATACCTACACATCTGCAAAAGAAGTAAAATTTCCATAGTGGCCAATCCCAAGAAGAATGCTGTTCTCTCAGGTATATTGAATACAGCTGGTGTGATTTAGAGATAGGAAGCAGGTAATAAATAAACTGCTTGGTAGAGTTTACACAATATTGTATAGTGTTGTACATTCCTTTTTAATCAGTTTCAAGTCTCTCAGTTTTGAAAGGCACGTCCTTAGCACACTGAGAAAAGAAGCCATCACAGCTCACCCACTAGGGAAAATCTGCTTTAATTTTTTTCATGATCTATACTTTCTACTTGTTCACAAAGATTCTTACTGCAGTTGTTACACACTAAACATTCCTAGTGTCATAGACTATAATGTTGCAAACAAAAGGATTATGACCTCTTTCAGCAGCCTTCCTGCTAGATTGGAGCAGGAAGGGGAGATGGATTATATGGAGAAAAGGCCTTGTTTGAAAACATTAATCTTTGGTAATTAGTAATTGAGGAAGGAAATGCAACCAATACATGAAAGTTAAATTAGCTTCTGCAAAAACAAGTGACTTCTAAAGCTGATTGAGTCAGACAATTTATCTTCTAAAATACCTAAAAACATAAAAAGGAAAGTTCTAACAGTTATTCAGTCAACCTCACATGAAACCGTCTGAATCAGAAGACCCTGAGGAGCTCTTTATACAACAAATGTTCGTGTTGTGTGTATGTGTGTTTATTTTTCAGCTATTAAAATTAATATTTCTTCAGATGCCAGGAGAACAGAAAAGTAAAGGTATCTGGACTCAGGTCATTGCTTATTTTAGAGGTTTTGGATAAACTTCCCTTCCTTGTTCTCAATGCTGTCTCTTTTCAAAATATATCTCCATACATCTCAAATAACCCGTATTTACTTCTCTCATCTTTCACGTATTTGTCTGTTTTGTAAGTGTGTATTCTGAGTTTGGGGAAGAGTCCAGTTAAACCTTTTAAAAACTGAATAACAAGTTAACAATAGGCTCGTTAAAAATAGTCTCTTCAAAATGTGGAAACTTAGGTGCTGAAAAAGATAAAACCACTAGCTGCTAAATTTGCAATTTAAAAAAGGCAAATTCAAGATGTGTCAGATTTAACAAAGCCACTACTGGGAGACCAATTTCGGAGATAAAAGATAAAAGGCCAGCAATCCACTTTACCCCCAGCAGTTCAATGAAAGTTGTGTGATTCCTATTGCTTCATCAGGTAACTACAAAGTAGTTTCCTCCCAGTGAATTCTGTTTTTTTGTGGATTCTACAATATCTGACTGTGGAATGAGAAAGGCCTGTTTGAATATGATAAACGATATCTAAACCTCCGTATGCTCAGTTCTAACACATAGCCACTGACAAGCTACAACTAGTAACACCTGAACTCAAACAATCATAGACCAAGCATTGAGCAGAGTGCTTGGGAATTTGCATTACACATATGAATTTGCCACTTTCTCCCCAATCTTTGCCGAATTCTCCTTTCTCATTACTTGTTTTAATTTACAACCTGATTATCAGAGTCCTTCGTTTTTTGTTTTTGTCTGAGTATGTTTAAGATTCTGAACCACATTATGATATGCAAAACTAAATGCCCTTCCAATGATTTTTCTGGCAACCAAGAATTATCTTTGCTGATCACCTTAATTATTCAATTGTCAGAGTCAGACATTTCAATGAGTTGTTTAGTTAACTTTTATCTCGTAGGTAAGATTCTGAAATTCTTACTAAGGTATTCATTAAAAGTGTGGGCCAGAGTGCACTCTTATTCCTTTTGACAAAATGAGCTCTATGCCCAAACAACAAATGTAATGTCCAAAGTTTGCATCCTTGGAGACAGTCTAGGAGACAGATGGAAAAGTTGTAAACAGACCTGCAAATTGCTTTGGTGAACACAGATTTACTTTGAAGATTTCATTGAATCTTTTTGACTTGTAAGCCACTCATTGCACAAGAAAGCAAGTTTACCATGCAAACCTTAACCAGATACTAGCTACAATGGAGGAACCTCAACAAATTTAGATGTGCAGTTCAGATAATTCCCTTCAAAGTTCAGATAATTGCCTAAAGCTTATTTAAATCTATGGAAAGACTTTACCCTCTTCTTCACCCCATCTCATCTTTTCTTCCTTCTTCCATAATCCTCCCCACCCCACTCTGATCTTTTTGTCGTTCTCCAGATCACCCTACTTTAAACCCTGTTTTATTCTGAATTTCCACCTCACTTTTGAAAAGAACTTACTGCATGGGCAAATTTCTTAAGTCAGAATGTAATGGATTTCCTTGTCATGCATCTCTTGTGTAACCAGTGTTTTCAAAAGTCAGATCTTTGGAAACTTTATTAGTCCATTTCTAGAAAAAAATAGTTTTTTAAACAAAGATTCTAATGAAACGGTGTGAGTCAGAACGCCTACCTTCCAAATGTTGCTATGAAAACAAAAATATATTGACTGGCCAATGGAAACATTCACAACTACCTGTAAATCTAAGACATTTGTCTTGTCACTGCTTCAAAATGTCAAATAAGTAACTGTGAATAATGTTCAGGATTCACATTCAAATAATTCACATTGAAATACAATATTCCACACATTTAACTTTCTGAAATATCTTACAGTTGGTCTTGGAAGCAGGGGAGCAAAAAGACTTTGATCTTTACGTTTGAAAACAGCCATCAAGCCCTTGGAAAACAACAGATAAGAGTCTTACCCTTCCGATAAAAGGAAACACATTTTAATCAGACTCAGCAACTCTCTCTTGATAAAAGGTAGTTGAACTGTTCTCCTGAAGAATTAGCTAAGTTCCTGGGATTTGGATTCAGATAGTGAGGTCTGTTTGACAATCAGCAAACTGCTTACCATTAAACCTGTAAGGGCAGTTATACGTGAATATTATTCATTCACGTTATTCACATTCATTAAATAAATATTGATTGGGGATCAATTAAATGCAAATCAAACCCTCCAAAGAATTTTATCCCCATAGTGGAGATAAAGCATTTTCAGAAACAATTATAATGCAAAGTAGAAAGTGGGCCATATCCTAAGACAGGGACAGAATGAGAGCCACGAGCATACCAGGAAACAAAAATCACATCTAGTAGAGAAGACCTCTCAGAAGAGGTGTATTGAAGCTGGATTTTGAATGAATAGGTAGGATTTAAATATCTAGGAGTATCTAGGGAGAAAAATGCTGTAAACTAAGTCACTAGCATAACCAGAGTGAACTGGAGAGCACCACACATGCTAAAAATCAAGTAATTTAGGTTAATTGGTACACAGAGTAATGGAAAGAAGATACTGAAACATACTGGCTGTGAATAAGTTGCAATGATCTCTGAGGTTGTGGGTGGGAGAGCCTTAGAGTCAAGCTCAAAAGTTCGAAATGATTCAGTAGGCAGTATGGAACCACCTAAACCTTATGAGAGTACAGTGATTTTCAATCAGTTTTCAACAGATGAGGAAAGGATCGTCTTTTTAACAAAGCAGTTCTTGGGACAGTTGAATATCCGCATGTAAAAAGATGAATTTAAATCTTTATCTCACTCCATACACAAAGATTAGCTCAAAACGGATCACAGGCCTATATGTAACGGTCTAGAAACCTTCTAGGGCTTCCCTGGTGGCACAGTAGTTGAGAGTCCGCCTGCCGATGCAGGGGACACGGGTTCGTGCCACGGTCTGGGAAGATCCCACATGCCGCGGAGCGGCTAGGCCCATGAGCCATGGCCGCTGAGCCTGCGCGTCCGGAGCCTGTGCTCCGCAACGGGAGAGGCCACAACAGTGAGAGGCCCGCGTACCGCAAAAAAAAAAAAAAAAAACCTCTTAGAAGAAAACAGTAGAAAATTTTCATAACTTAGATTAGGCAAAGAATTTTTAGATAGGACACAAAATATGATACATAAATGAAAAATATTGACAAGGTGGACATAATCAAAATTAAAACTTTATAATTTAAAGTTAAAAACACCAGTAGGAAAATGTAAAGACAAGACACAGATTGGTTGGAAATCTTTGCAAAACATCAATAAAGGACTTGTATCCAGAATAAATAATATGCTTTTAAAACTCAATAATAAGACAACTCAAATTTTAAAAGGGAGGAGGCGATTTGAATAGACATTTCACCAAAGAAGATATATAGATGGCTACCAATCACAAGAAAAGATACTCAACCTCATTAGTCGTTAGAGAAAAGGAAGTTAAAACCACAAAGAGATAAAACTTCACACCCACTAGAATGGCTATAATAAAAAAAACTGTAATAATCATTGATGAAGATGTAGAGAAACTGGAACTCTCATTACACTACTGTAAGGGATGCAAAAAAGTGAAACCACTTTGGAAAACAGTTTGGTAGTTCCTCAAATGTTTAAACATAGAGTTACTCTATTATCCAGCAATTCCAATTCTTAGTATATATCCAAAAGAAAAGAAAGCATATGCCTACACAAAAACTTGTAAATATATTTTCATAGCAGCATCATTCACAATAGCCCCAAACTGGAAACAATCCAGATAACTATCAATTTCTGAATAAACAAAATATTGTATATCTATACAACGGACTACTATTATTTCTTGATAAATTCTACCACATGACTAAATTTTTAAATTATTATGCTAAGTGAAAGAAGCCAGATTGAAATGACCACACTTTTGTATAATTCCATTTATACGAAATGTCCAGAAAAGGCAAATATAGAGATAGAGAACATAGATTAGTATTCGCCAGGGGATACGGAGAGGGAATAAGGATTGAATAAAAACGTTGAATATAAATTTAAATATAAACCACAGAGGGCTTCTAGGGGTGAAAGAAATGTCCTAAAACTGGATTTGATGATTGTTGCACAACTCCATAAATTACTGAAAATTATCAAATTGTAAACTTAAAACTGGTGAATTTTATGGTATGTGTGTTATACCTCAATAAACCTGCTTTAAAAAGTTTATGAGAGAAATAGATAACAGAGGTAGAGCCATGTTCTAGGAAATTAACTTGGCAGTGTATATGTAGCACTGATGGGAGTAGGGAAAAGCTAGGGGTACAGAGAGCTCTATGAGAAATCTCTCACAACTGTCCAAGTAGGAGGAATGGAGAACTCAACTAGGAGAGCAGCAATAGGAACAAAAAGGGGAGATCAGATAGGAGAATTGTCCAAGGAGGTAGAATTGGGAAGACATCACAAAGAACCAGATGGGTAGGGTCTGAGAGGAGAATACTTTGGAATAATCTGTTCCTTGGGGAGGCAAGAAGCAGAAAAAATTATGTGTTCAACATTTAATAAGCACACCTTGCTCCATGAAAGAACTGCTAGCTTAATAATAACTCCGTTCTTTGTATCTAACCTCCTTCATATTTTACTTACAATATATAATCTTTCTTCCAGATGAAATTTTGAGTCAGATATACACCAAATTATTATTTTCTGGGAGATAGAAGTTAACCGCAGGTGGACTGGGGAGGGGTTCTCTATCATCTTTTTATATAATTTATTTTCAGCAAACATGGATTACTTTTGTAGCTAAACATTATTTTTAATTATTTTATGTTGACCTATTGTTATGTAGCCAGAGAAAGATAATGTTAGATATACCAAGGAAATGCTTAAGTACCTTTGCAATCTTAATTGAGTAATACTTACCTTTTTCTCTTTATCAGGGCAAAAATATTTCCTTCTATGGAAGAGTTTGGTCAAAAAACCTGTTCACAGAACTGTTTGTGAGGGAGTTTTTGGAGCCATTACTGAAAAATCATAATCCCTTCTCAGAGGGTCAGAATCCAGTCTGTTCCTCTGGTAATTTCTGCAGGCCTGGAATGCTCTAGTCCTTTTTTTTTTTTCTTCACAATTCGATAGGCCTGGTTCTAAAGTCATACATGCTTGTGTTAGAGTCTTAGATTTACCACTTTCAGAAATTTATTCATTCTCCAGCCTCTGTTTTTCTCTTTGGTAAACAGTGGTTGTTAATACCTGTTCTGCTGAGTTGTGGTAAGAACTGTAGATGATTGAAGTGTTGGGCTAATAGGAAATGTTTAATAAATATCAGCTGTTATTTATTAGTCTTTTGGACTAAAGAACTAAGTCATACACTGAAGTATATTCCTTAATTAGTAATATTGAGATCATGTGACTTGCTGAGACAAAACTGAGGACCAAATTCCTGGCCAAGATCAAGAATCAGACTGGAGCTATTTCGTCCCCTCCCATCTGTATTTGTCTACACTCTCTGCTCCTATTTTAGGCCCAGAAGAAAAAAAGTCCCAGTAGAAGTGACAATGTCAGCAATGATTTCACCCAGTCAGGGGTCCTACTTGGAGGAAAGGAAAATGGATTGTACATACATACTTCCTTGAGGAAAAATACATGTTTCCAATTTTTTTTAACTGTCATTTCAATGTCTTAACATAATAAATGCACATGACAGAGCTCGAACCATTGTGGTGAAAGCTATAAACATGAACTTTGATGTCCCACGGGCCTAGATTTGACTCCTGACTCTGATAAGTGATTGTATGATCTTGGGCAAGATACAGACGTCTCTACTCCTGTTTTCTTATCTGTAAGAAATAATAATGCCTACCTTTTGGGGGTGTTGACAATGTTGAATAGAAGAGATCATGGTATAAAGTTCTGAACACAGAGCCTGACACTAAGTCAAGTATATTCAATAAATAAATATTATTTCTTTCCTCTTCCTTGCCATTCTCTTCCTCGTTAGGTTAAAAAAAAAAAAGAAAAGAAAAAAAAAAGAAAAAATATTCCTTGAATTTTCCAAAACAATCTCAATTGTATTTCAAATTGTCCCTATAGATGAACATTCATATTTGTCATTTCTTATGAACCTGTCTTTGATTCCTAAACCACAGTCTTACAATCTGATATAGTAGGGTTTATTTCATGTTTTTAAATAATTCTTGCGTTTCCCCATTTTTATGTCTTTCAGATTACAAAGGAACTCATGCTTGGTGTAATGAGTGAAATAATACAACATAGAGATGCATAACCACAACACTAATCTTTAACACGATACCTCCTTCCAATTATAGCCCCTTGTGGTAGCCAGTGGCATGCATTCCTTTCTTCTTCCTCATATACACATAAACCCACATACATGTCTGAGCGAGGGGTTTTATTTGCTTGTTTTTCTGGAAAGAGAATAGTTTAAAACATATCATTGTACACCTTGCTCTTTTAAGTTTAACATATTATGAATTTTCTTACAATCTTTATTTAACATTCTTAAGATGAAGACTACTTAATTCCCTCTCCTTCTCTGCTTCACAACCAACTTTGCCTTTTGCTCTCACCTCCTGCTTATGTTTTTATGTGAATTATTTCTAAATATTCTTCTAGAGAAGATTTGGCCAATCTACTTTTAGAGAATGGTGTTGGGGGCAGGCTACAGGAAAAAAATTTTTTTTCTATCACCCAGTAGAGTTAGTTTCTCTGCAATAACTCCTTACCACATAACATAATTCTCTTTCTCTCGTCAACCTTCCTTCTTGGGCTATAGAATTTTTGACGTCTGGGATAACCTCTAATCCTCAGTGGCACAAAGTAGATACACAGAAGCCTTTAGAAAAAGCAGTTGAGGGTAATTGTTAATAACCCTAAGTTTTGATTTTTTTTGTGCCAGGGATAATTTCTAATTCATCCTCTTATCCTCTTATCCTCAGTGGCACAAAGTAGATATATGGAAACCTTTAGAAAAAGCAGTTGAGGGTAATGGTTAATAGCCCTAAATTTTGAGGTCAGAGTGATTTGGGTTCAAATTCTCCCTCTTTTACATACTACTAACAAGTGATCTTAGGCAAATCACTTAACCTAAGACTTATTACACATATTAAAAATGAAATAACCTCATCAAACTCAGGTGATTATTGTGAAGATTAAATGGAAAATAAATTTCACTGGGCTCAATAAATGGTCAAATTATGAATAAAAATGAAAAGGAATAAAAGGAGGCATTTTAGATAGGAGATATTGGGATGTAAGGAGAACTTTGGGCTCTTTCTAAATCTTTAGCAATTAAGGCTTTGCTGTGCTCAAAATTCTCTCATTTCCTGGAGGCCTAGTCAATTCCCTTCTTGTCTTGGGTACTCTCTGGACCTACGTTTTCAGATGTCTTCAAATTTTCCTCTACCTTCTCTCAAAAACTCCTTTATCTTAAATCTCAACCCCTGCCTTTAAATTTAAAGGAACAATTAATTTGTACTAATGAAAAGTAGACAAAACCACACCTTTAATGTCTTGCTGAGAAGTAAGACAATGCTCATTTCCCCATAGTTCAAGCCCAGAGCTTTGCTACAGGGGGGTCTTAAAAAATCACTTTTGAGCCAGGAACCATATTTCTGTTCAACTCAGTTCGTTTAGGAATTCTTGAAGAGAATATTGCTGGCATAAAGAAGTTTATTACACTACTAACAGAAGAAAGAAATGAGCAATGAGAAGATAAAAGGTGAGTGGCTGTTACAGTAGGTCATGTGATGTGAAGCAAAGTGCAAGTCAGTTATCTGCATTCAGTTCCTTCAGTAGGAAAATGGGGGTAGTGCTTATTACCTGAAGGGTTGTTAGAATGAAATATCATTATTTATATAAAGTGACTGGTACATAGTAGGCAACTGATAAATATAAGAAATATTAATGTTCTGTATTTTTAGATACTAGCATGAATTTTTAAAACACATAACAGCCTTCCCAGGAAATTAATAAGAAGATAAACACATGGTAAGCCAAATGTATATCTCTATTCCTGACTCCTGGGGACAGGATGGTGCTTATTAGACAGACATTTTTAATTCACTTAGAAGGGAAAATTTTTTTAATGCTTTAATGGAAATCCCAGAAACAAAAGATAATTCTAGCAAAAAGATGGCAAGCAGGGGAGGGAAAATCAAGGAGTTTAAAACAAACAAGAGAAGACCTAATCAGCGTATGGGCTTTGGCAAAAGGGACCAAAGAGAAGATAGGGTTTAAGAGACTGTTGAGCAAGAAGTAAAAAGGTTTGGTGACAGCATGGATAAGGAGGAAGAAAGGGATGCTGTGTGTTTAAAAGATATGGGAGATAACAAAGTCCCCAGTCAGGATAGAGGAGCTAAGCAAGTGATTCCTTCTTTAGAATGAAAATAAGTTTGATCTACATCAAACTAATTGTATTTATTCAATGCATCTCAATGCTGCTCAAGATGAAGAGAGCAAAAATTTTAGGAGATGTTGGGGAGAGGAGAAAAATGTATTATTTGCATGTCATTGATGGGAAAAAATTACAGCAAAGTATTCAGATTTGGCTCATTTAATAGTAGTTATATAAAGTTTGATTTGAATAATGGATTAATTAGTCTAATCTTCACACTATACTAGTTATAATTTTTAAAAAATTGACATTATTTTCTTTAGCCCTTCAGTAATTGTTAATGCTGTCTTGGAGAAGCCAGGAATGTGGGAGGAATTTGTGGCAAATGAAGGCAAAGACTGACTTCTAGAGTTCCATGTTTAGTCTTTAATCTGCATTTGTTTCATGTTTTAAAATCCTATATAATCTCACTTCAGCTAAGGACTAAGTCAATTTACAACAGTAAAGAAGAAAATAAAATATTCTCAGCATGAATTTATTTGCTTTAAATAGCCAAGAAAAGCTTAAAACTTTTGATTCCTTTCTATAAAATAACAGTGGATTTACAGATGGTTAAGATACCAGAAGATATTTGCTTGCCGAAAAAATTTTTTCTATTTAAATAGCAAGAGCATCTCAAAGGGAAAAGCACTGTATCTGACTAGAGAAGAGCAGAAGATCCAGTCTTGGGTTGGATTCCATATTTATGCAAAGTTTCCAGTCTTTATGAATGGTAACATAAAAGTCAGTTAAATCTCACTATTTACCACTGTAAAAACATTAAAAATTTGGTCAGCTGTTTTGTGTGTACAATCGAAACACATTTTGCTACTCTCTCCCACCCCATTTATGTACATTTAATAATTAATTGTTCTAAATTTCATTGACCTACTGGCTGGCAGTCAGAGCCTTGGTATGCAATTCAAAAGAACACAGTACTATACCTATTGATTGGCAAGTTACTTGACTTATCTTTATTTGTGTTTTCTCATCTTGATTAAACCTGTGCTTAACGTCTTTATAGGGCTGATTAGGGGGGAGAAAAAGGAAAAGAAAAAGAAAAAGAATTAGATAAATGTGTAAACTGAAGAATTTCTTGAAAGTCCATCGTGATGTCATTATTCCGGGCCTTGATGGGATAAAATTATTATCTTAATCCACTAACAACTAATTTTTGGTAAATAAATGTCTAACATATTGCTAGTCTCCTTTGTTAAGTAAAAGAGAAAAAAGAAAGCATACTAGGAGATCAGCAAGACAAACATCAAAACCCAGAAACATAGGGCTCTAAATACATTATCTAACCTGCTTGTAAAGGTTATCAAGAGCATACCAAAGATTAAAAGCAGAAGAGTTTAACTCCTCAATCAGGCATAGTGCAATGTACTTGGAAAATATAACTGAATAGAGAGAAGCAAGAAGTAGTGTTAACAGCCCTTACCTGTAAAAGCCCAGGATAAATCCTGGTCTTGGATGGAATTTATTGCTGTTCTTTTTATGTTTTGATCAAGCTACCTCCCTTATCTTTATCGCCCCATGTTTCTTGATGTGGTCTGCTGCCGGAATCCCATTCCAGCTTTCTCCTGAAGTTAAAACCCAATATCAAAGGATTCATCAGCCATGTTCCCTTTTTCTTAGTAGGTAAATGCAGAGACTGTGAAGAGGATGTCCACATGTGACTTAAGGAAAGTGTTACTGAAAGACTGAGAAAGTTTGTGCCTATTTGTGATGGAAAGCGAATTCCACCTCTCTTATCTCTATATTCCTTCTAAAGGGTTTTTCACCCAGGCCTGCATGAAAGTTGTGTGTGTGTGTGTGTGTGTGTGTGTGTGTGTAATAAGGTTCTAGGGTTTAGAAATATTCTGCATAATGTCCCTGGAGCAGGAAGTTAATCACCACTCCCATCTTTCCCTGAAGAATTCAAGCTACTCCTCCCCAGGAGGCAAATGCCCAAGTTCCTACTAATGTGATCTGGAGATACTGCAGGCATGGTGGCCCAACGCCACTTCTAATTAGGTGGGTGGCCTTGGCAAATTCTAGACTTCTCTCAGGGGCAGAATCTGCTAGGTAAAATGAAGATGTTACTACTTACCTCTTTAGTACTTGCCTTGAGGCATTTATTTTCTTCCCCCACCCCCAGCTCTATTGATGTATAATTGACAAATAAAATAGTATACATTTAAGACGTATGACAATTTGATATACATATATATTGTAAAATGATTACCACAATAAAGTTAGTTAACACATCTATCACCCCACATATATATTTTTTTCTTTTGTGGTGAGTACATTTAAGATCTACTCTCCTAGCAAATTTCAAGTATACAGTATGCTAGTGTTAATTATAATCACCATGTCAAATGTTACATTCCCAGAACTTGTTTATCTTATAACTGGAAGTCTGTATCCTTTGACCAATATCTCCCCATTTCCCTCACCCCTGAGCCTCTGGCAACCATCATTCTAATCTCTGTTTTTATGAGTTCAACTTCTTTAGATACCACATGGAAGTGAGATCATACAGTATTTGTCTTCCTGCCATCAAGGTGCACCCCCATGTTGTCTCAATTGGCAAGATTTCCTTCTTTTTTTAAAAGCTGGATAATATTCCATTGTATATATAGTATATATATCACATCTTCTTTATCCATTCTTCCCTTGATGGACACTAAGATTGTTTCCATGTCTTGGCTATTGTAAATAATGCTGCAACAAACATATGAATGCAGATGTCTCTTAGAGATAATATTTTCATTTCCTTTGGATATATTCCCAGAGGTGAGATGGCTGGATTATATGGTAATTCTGTTTTTAAATTTATTGAGTAACCTCCATACTGTTTTCCATAATGGCTGTACCAATTTACATTCCCCTCAAGAGTGCATGAGTGTTCCCTTTTCTCCACATTGTCACCAGCACTTATCTCTTGTTTTTTTTTTGATAATAGCCATCCTAACAGGTGTGAGGTAGTATCTCATTGTGGTTTTGATTCCATTTCCTTGATGATTAGTGATGCTGAGCATCTTTTCATATAGGCCATTTGTATGTCTTCTTTGGGAAAACGTCTATTCAGGTCCTTTGCCCGTTTTAAAATTATTTATTTATTTACTTATTTACTTACTGTTGAGTTGTATGAGTTCTTTAAATACTTCAGATATTAACCCTTTATCAAATATATGACTTGCAAATCTTTTCTCCCATTCCATAGGTTGCCTTTTCATTTTGTTGATGGTTTCCTTTGTTGTGCTGAAACGTTTTTTTAGTTTGATGTAGCTCACTTGTTTGTTTTTGCTTTTGTTGCTTGTGAGGCATTTAAACGGCTGGGCAATATGACTGGTACAAAGCAAGAAGAAAACATAGTGTAGCCATTCCTGATTATTTTCGCTTGCTCACTTTTTTTTTTTTTTACACTCAACTACCTGAGTAGCTCTTCAAGTCATTCACACTATTTTGCAGGTTCTCACTAAGAAGAAGACAGAAGTATGAAGTCCTAAATAAAAGAACAATTTTAGAAATGTGAATTCCCATTGAACAAAATTTTAAAATTTCTAAATACCAAAAACTCGAAACTAAATAAGATCATGTTGACTGAGTGAAAACCAGTGGAGTACCACAAAGCACTCCGCCTGAACCTTCCTTTTTACTCTCCTTCCTAGCTTACCTCTTTGAGTGCGGGCTGTTGGAATGGCTCCCAAACTAGCCTCCTTTCTTTTGTTTAATCCTCTCTAATCCATCCTGGCTGCTGCCAGTAATCTTCTGAAAATGTGGATTTAATCCTGTCATTCCCAAGCCCTCCCTTAAAATTTTCTGTGCCTACCAATTTCCCTCAGTTTGAATCTCAACCTCTTAACTCTGACATACAAGGCTCTTGGCCCTGGCACATGGCCCCAGACAGCCTCCTTGCTCCACAGACTCCTTTCTCCCTGTCTTTCCCCAACACCCACAAATTCTAAACTGTTTTGCAGAACCCCTTTCAGTTTCTCAGACACGCTAGTCTTTCTCTGATCTCTGGGCCTTTTCAATGTTTTTCTTCTACCTTTTTTATTACCAACTCACTTCTTTATTTACCAAATCACTTCTTTATTTACCAGATTGTTCAAGACTCATTGCCGGCCTTGTGCAGCCTTCCCTGACATCTTCCTCCATCCCAGATTGAGTCAGATCATTCTCCTTAGAGCTCTCATAGCATCTACTGATTTTCATCTTATTTTGTAAGAAATCATGTTACTCCTTCTAACATGAGAACACCTTGAGGGCAGCACTTACAGTATTTTTATCCCTGGACATTGTGCAAAATAGATGTTCAATAAATATTTGCTGGATAGCATAATTAGGGAGGCAATATCTTAAAAATGATAACTATATAGAGTACTTATTAGACATCAGGAACTGTGTGTGAAGTTTCTTATTTAATATTTTCAAAAACTTTCAAAGGAGTTTACTATCATCATCCCCAATTTATGAATGAAGGAATTCAAAAAAAAAAAAAGGAAGAAAGGGGAAGAGTAGAACTCTGTTCTGTTGTGCCTGAATATATTTTCTATAAAAGGTTGCTTATTAGTATACATTGAATATGCTGTCCTAAATTATTTTCTGCAATATATCACAGCCAAACCCTGACTCAGCTATTAAGAATGACTAATGTTGGATGCCTGTCATAGAAAGAGTTTAGTCCTCATCCTGAATTTAAAAGGCTGGGAAGAAAGAGAGTGGGTAGAATAGAATAGAAGGTTACATAGGAAACAATTCGTCCCAGAAACTGAAGATGAAAGAGTTTAGGACCAAACAGGAGGGAAGAACTACTAGGTAAATCCTGAACTGGAATTTTTCTAGTTCTTTATAGCATCATACGCACTGTGAAATCAAAGGGGCTCCTCTTCCTTTTGCTCCCATATCATTCCCAAATTCCCTTTTCTGTTCATTGACTGGTAGGGTTTGAGATGTTGACCAAAGGCCTCATGGAAGTGTAATGATTTTAGAATTAGTTTTGCTGGTAAAGTACTCAGGTTAAGGAATATGGTCTCTTTTGAGCTCCATTTCATTTGCTATGTTAACATCACATTCTGAGCCATGAATAGTACAGAGGTCAAATTTTCCTGAGGAGAGCAGCCCTTTATGTTGCCCTCTTCCATACTTGCATAATACAGGATGTGTCAGTGATTGAACAGTCATGGACATCACTGTCAGTTTCCCCAAGTTCCATCAACCAACGTGGGATGGGTGACACAACCAAAACATTTATGCTGGTATTTATGTCTTACTAAGTTTAGTTTTGGATCACAAATTTTAGTACATCAGCCCTCATGTTTTTAAAACAGAAACCAAGAAAATGTTCAAGCAGGTTAGCATTCTGCTGACAGTTGGAAAGCTTTGGATACTTAGTTTCTGCTCTAATTTTTTCAGCTACTTTTACATTTGTTTCTTACTGTGGTAAGTTTGTAGTCACAGACATCTCCTTGGTTATTTGTGCAGAAAAACCTCTAAGACTGTACAATGTAGTCATTCTTACCATGGTAGTAGGTGGCTTACCTACCAGTGGAAGAAAATTTTTTCAAGTGATGATTTTTCTAGTCTTTAAATTAAAGTCAACAGTTATTGGGCCTCTGCCATTTAGAAGGCATATATTTTATTAATTATATATATTTATAATTTATATCTAATTTAGTATGAATAATAGTTGTCATTCATTCTTGAGCCAGCTCTGCATTGGTCTCTTCATAAACTTTGCTGCATTTTATCCTCACAATAATTCTGCAAGGTAAGAATGGCTCTTACCTTCTGCCCCATTTTACAGGTGAGTCTGTGATACTGTGAAATTAGGATACTTGCCTAAGGTCACATAGTAAGTAGATCAAGGTTTATCTTGCCCTGAAGCCTGTGTTCTTCACATTAAAGAAACAATAAAGAAGAGCAGGAGCGTGAACAAAGTGTTCTGTTGGCTCAAGTGAGGAGAGGTCCATTTGATATATGGAATCAATTAAACCTTATAGAAGATGGATATTTGTGAAATACTCACAGATATGGAAATAAGGTGAGGCATGGTTTAGACATTCAAGCAAAGAGCTAGAGCAAAGGTAATGGATGAAAAGTACTCAAAATATTCCTGGAGAACAGTGAGTTGTAAGACTAGTTGGATTAAGATAATAAGGTGTATGCTAGAAAAGTTAGGGTTAAGACTAGAAAGTCAAACTGAAGCCAATAGCCTTGCTTCATGGAGATTCAAACAGTAGCAGGTGTGGGATACATTCGAGTACAAAAAGCCTAGAAATAGTTCAAATGGTTTTAAGGATTTTTGCCATAAAACCTCATACCAGAGTGTAATGAAAACACTCTTGTTTTCCTTTACTCACTACTCATGCAATACTCTGTACTCCAAACACGTGTGGGGTTTTCCCACACCAAGCAATTCTGCAACACCAGCTGGGAGTCCTATAATCAGTTTGATTCTGAAAATCCAGGTTGCTCTGACTGACTGACTGACTGACTGTAAATCAGAGGTCCCTGTGACTACCTCCTTGGGTGGATTAATTTTCTAGAGTGGCTCACAGAACTCAGGAAAACAGCTTACCTAATAGATTATCAGTATATTACAAAGGACATTAAAGGATACAAATAAACACTCAGATGAAGAGATTGAAAAGGTGAGGTCTTGAAGAGTTGCAAGCACAGGAGCTTCTGTCCCTGTGGAGTTTGGAGATGCCACTCTCCCTGTATGGGAGTGTGTGCTTGTTCAACAACCCAGAAGCTCGCCAAACTCTGGACAGATAATAGGGCCTTCATGAAAAGCAACATAGAATTGTCAGTAGAGAGATATGTGATGGATCTTTTTAAATAAAAAATATCATTACAGTTGATCCTTAAACAATGCAGGGGCTAGGGGCACGGACCCCACGTGCAGTTGAAAATATGTATAAATTTTGACTTCCCCAAAACTTAACTACTAACTAGCATACTGTTGACCAGAAGACTCAGCAATAACATAAACAGTCACATTAACAGTTAACACATTTTTAATGTTATGTGTATTATATACTGTATTCTTACAATAAAGTATGCTAGAGAAAATAAAATGTTATTAAGAAAATCATAAGGAAGAGAAAATCAATTTACAGTACTGTACTATATTTCTTGATACTATAAGTTTGTCATCTGTTTACAAGATGAATTATCTGTCAGTACCTATATCAACATTGTCTTATATGAAACAAAACACTCTAGATGTTATGTATATTACTAACGGTAGACATAAAAAATAAAAAGATAATGTGAAAAAGCAATTCATATTTATTTACAGGTATAACAATTCATGCACTGATAATGAAGAAGCAGCATTGTGATTGCTATGTGGTAGTCTAGGGTAATTGATATAATTGCTTCACAATAGCTTTGCCTTTACATTAATGAATGGTTATAAGATTTTTATGGCATACAATGTTACAATCACGTTCATAATACAGTATTAGAAACATTGTTACATTTTTGAAAAGAAAACACTTACCTATGATGATAGGCTTATACATAGTTTCTCCAATTACGATGGGAATCAATTTACTAAGGAATTTATAGTCACTCACAAAATATTCCTTTATTCATTCATTTACTTAGTTATTCAAACAACTTTGGCTTTATATGCCCTTTAGACAAAATAGACTACTGTACAGTAGTGTAATTCTTTGAAAGCAAAGTTATAAAACAGTAAGAAAACTAACACTGATTTTATATTAAATATCATTTATTGTGTAAAGAGAGACTACTATCTATGTACATCTTACACGTTCACAACATATATTTTTCTTAATTTTTTAAACATCTCTAGGCTATGCAGTTGATCTACAAGGTTTTTTAAATTGTTGCAAATCTTCCCCAAATTTTCCAATATATTTATTGAAAAAAATCTGCATATAAGTGGACCTGCACAGTTCAAAACCATGTTGTTTAAGGGTCGACTGTATTTAGCATTTGATAATACATAAATTTGAGTGTGGGGGAATGATAGCATAAACAACAGAATTAGTGTGGTTCCAAAGAGTGAGTTATGGACATTCTGAATTCATGGAAGTGATAAGTGGGTTAACTAAAGTCACAGGGGTGGTTGGGTCTCCTGACACATACTCCTGTGCACAACTCTACTCTGCTTTTCTGCCAATTCCTGACACCATCCTTATAAAAGAATCTTAAAAAGGTTATACAACATCAGTCCCTGAACTGGCATGTGGGCATGTTATAGACAAAGACAGCAGGAAATTTCCTTGACCTTTAGTGGATCACAGAAATGGTCAATTGCTAACAGTTTTTCAGGAATACACTATTTGTATTCTGTGTGAAACTGACACCTTATGTTTGAACTAAATATATTATGAACAGTGTTTTGAAAATGAGATTTCAAAGTTCCTATGAATCTTTATTGTAGAAAAGATTAAAATAGCAAAGCAAATGCAATGGTTTAGGCTATTCCTGCCTAGTTGTAAGAGGACTGGCAACTTCCTTCCTTGGTCTCTGGGAGATTATGCTATCATGTAAGAAGCTCTATTACCTTGCTGGAGACATCACATGGAGAGCTATTGACACCACATGGAGAAAGATAGGGGTTCATCTGAGTCCTGCTTTTCAGCCATCCCCATCAAGGTGCCCAGCTTGTGAGTGAAACCATGTTAAATCCTCAAACCTGCAAAGCACCAGCTGAAAATCACCAAGTAACCATGTGTTGTGTAAAGAATCAGCCAGCTGAGCACTGCCCAACTTCCTGACCCACAAAATCAGGACACATAATAAAATGGTTGTCATTTTAAGCCACTAAGTTTTGGGGTTGTTTGTTACACAAAAATATATCATCAGAACAAAGGAACTGATTAATTCTGTCTGACTCAGAAAAGACTCTTCAAATTGGGTGAAATCTGAGTATGGTTTTTAAGAGTAAACAAGGGGATTACCTAGGCAACTAATGGGCAAAAAGCACTCTAGGTTGATGGAAAATATGAGAGAAGACAGAGGAATTTGAATGAGTTTGGTGTATTAGAATTTCTCAGTATTTTGAATAACAAAATAGAGTAGAGGAATAAATGGGGGGATTGGGGATTAGCTTAGAGAAAGTTGGATTCCCCCCCACAAAAGATCTCATATATTAATCTTTTTATACCAGACATATTTTTATAGGAAATGGTTAGGAGGTTATTCCAATAATCCAAAGAAAGATGAAAAAGACCTAAATACAGCAGTGAAAATAAAGGTTAAGTAAAGTAGTTTAAAATCTTGAATCATGTTAAGGAATGGATTGGATGGATATAGAAGTAAGGATTAAGAAAGAATATTGATTAAATCCCAATTTTTTGGTTTGGTGACAGAATGGATGCCACCAATTGAAAACTGAGGTAGAAAGAACAGCAATTTGGACAATTACATTCAAGTTCAGTTTTAGATGTATTGGCTTTGAACATCTGTGGGTCTTCGAGGTGGAGAGAGATGTCCAGTCAGCAACTGGATGAAAAGATTCTATAGCTTAAGAATAACTTTAGAGTCCTTCTCTTTCTTTTTAAACACATACACACACACACGCACACACACACACACACACACACACGTACACATACCGTACATATATATGTATGTATATTTAGGTATATGCATGTATATTGAATACATACACATATTGGAATTGTTGGTGTGTAAACGGCGGTTCAAACAAAGTGCAAAGGTGAAATTGCTCAAAGAAAGTAGGAGAAGTGATAATTGAGAATACAGACATGAATGAAACCCAGAATGTAAAGAATGGGGAGAGAAAAAAAACTATCCACATAAACCAGAAGATCCAGTCAGTAAAATATGCCACGGAGGCCGTGTTGAGAACTAGATTGTTCACTTGAGTTGTTTAAAACTCACTTCACCCACCCAATAATCTAGACTTTATTTCAGTGTTTTTGGGATTGGGATGCTAATAATATCTAAATGTTATGTAAATCTAAATAACTATGGATTTAGGTCTGGGGGTGGCAAGACTATAAATATATATAATTACATTTTTTCCTATACGTGTATTTTTTTCTATACTGTTCACGTGAACGCTTTTAAAATAGCCTTTTCACCACCATAATATGAAAAATGATATATTTGCCTTCACACTGAATTATCAAATGATTCATTGTTTCTTTTCAATATCACAAGCCAAAAGAAACACAGATAGAATTTGTTTTAGTTTATAAAGTAACAGCATGTTTTTAAAGTTAAGAAAACAAATTAGAAAATTATCAGATTAATGCATATGGCGTTGAGAATGTTCACAAATGAAGTGGAAACTGAGAGAAGAACTTGAACTGAATTTTATTAAGAACTGTTTCTGTCATTCTCAATAAGAAGTGAACGTTCTCACTGAAACATCATTACTAATAAGCAATTTGTTTGCTTGAGTCTCCACGACTGGGAGAATACTAAGCTATTTTGAAAAGAGAAAATTCTAAGATGTGACTTAAGAGTCCATATTTTTATTTTAGAGTAGAAATATGATCATTTTTGCTCATTTTTCTGGGGATCAGGATTTGGGAAGAAAAAAATTCCACTTCATTTCTTATTTTTTCTGAGACCTTCAATCTCCTTTAAACGGAATATGGTCAATTCCTAGTTGTGGAATAACCACAAGACAATTAGAAGTTAAATTGTTGAGCAGCCCGCATCTAATTGAAGTCTCTCCATTTTAACTATTTTATTTTTAGCATCTGAAGTAGTCTGTAGCTCTTCTAGGCTATAATCATGTTTATTTAAGAGTAGTGCAGTCCTCAGTGAGAAAATAAAAACCTACCAGAACTGCTATACTGAACAGAAGAAAATAGGGAGATGGGTAGTATGTTTAGTATACTTTTCAGTTTATGATTTCCTTCAAATTACCGTACAAATATTTCAGCCTGAGTTCTAGGACTCCGTGTCTGAATAGGTTTCCTTTGCATAATGTCATGAATATGTGTATCTATCTTGATTTATGAAGTTATCCAAGATTGTTACTTTTCAGAAAGTTAGAGCCCATGAAGTTCTGAAGATGCTGGGTAAGTTTTATTTTGCAAGTCATTCTGGGGAGTTACCATGTCTAAAACTGTTTTCTAAAACATACAGGTAAAATAAATACAGGTGAAGATTCTTTACCATATTTTTCCCCAGAGAGAAAGGACTATAGCTTAGGGGAATTTTTTGCCCATTCAGAAAGAGGACCTCTGGTGAATGTCATCATCATCTTTATCATCATCATCATTGTATTAGCAAACATTCCTTAATTGACTACTGTGTTGCAGCCTCTGACTTATACCCTTCATATGAATTTTCCTCTTTAATTGTCAGAACAACTCTATGTGTTAGGTGATATTACAACCTTTTCGTTTTTTTACTAATAGATAAACTGGGTTTTAAGTGGCTAAAATATGCTATTTATTAATACAAATTGGCAGAGCGATGCTTTAAATCTAGCAAACCTTAAAATTGTACACCCTTAACCATTCTTTTTGTTATTTTAATGTAAAGAAAATCAGAATAACAAACTTTTTTTTTTTTAAGAAAAGGGTCTGAAAGAAAAGAAAATTCCTTGCTGCCAGTATATTTGTTTAAATGGAGACAAGGTAAAGAAATACTCCACTGCTCTGTCTCAGGTCAAATCCTTACCAGAAACACTGTTACCTTAGACAAGTCTCATCCCTCACTTTTGTTATCTGACAAATGGGAATACTATGAGTGCTTTCCTCCTGGGTTGCTATAAACAGTAAATAAAACAGAAAGTGTAGTTAAATAGTGTAGTTCCCAGGGCATAAAATTTTTCAGTTAACTTTCAAATGTTCTTATTTTGAGTTACTCTTATTATTGCCATCATTATATATTTCAAAATGTAAACTCATGCCACAATTCAGTTTGGTTCACCGAGTACTGTGGGATCAGTAGTACCCCAGTTCTAATGGTAGATATCAAACAAATGTAAAAGTGCTTTTCCAGTTTGGAAAGACAACAAACAGGTATTTAAAGAAATAATTAAAAAGCATTCTAAAGATGGTATTTGGGAAACTACTAAATTGAACATAAGCTAAATTATAGTAAAGGTGATGAGTTGTCAAGAATCAGATGCTATCACAAAAGGTATTATTGAAGTGATCAGTCTTAAGATGGGAAAGGCTGCTAGCTTCTGGAGTGACAGCCAGGTGATGAACTTAACCATCCACTTGTTTTGTCACTAAAATATAAACCTTTAAATACTATGAGTAATATTGGATATCACATCAAAGTGCTGGTGAATAATAACTGTAGATACAGGGGCAGAGGAGGGATATGAGGAAATTGCTGACAGAAAGGCAGGCTTTATAGGAAGGGGGAAACCTGGCAGGAGAAACATCAATTTAGGAAGGTTTTGGAGAATCAGCTCTGATTTGATGACAGCCTAGAACTATGATGGTGACAAAGGAAATGAAGATGTATTAGGCTTCTGACTGACCCAGAGGAATGACTCTACTGGCTGAATTTCAGGCTGGAAGAAGGCAAAGGAAGTTCAGTTGTGGCGCTATTTCCATGTGCCCCAGAGTTAACTCAAATCTTCCTGGGTAAGTGACTCCTTTACCTAGTTATTATATAGACGTTTTGGTATGCAGATATTGTTTTTGTTTTTCTGCTATCAATTCTCTCTCATCCCTGTGAGGTTTTGCAAGGAAGAATCTTTCTCCAACACTGACAACCTACAATATAATGAGGCTATCGCAAGCCTGGGTTCACCTGCATCAGAATTGTTTGGGGTGCTTCCAAAAATTGCATATTTCTGGGCACCACACCATGCCTACCACACCAGAATCTCTGGCAATGGTCCCTGAGAATCCAAATTTTTTTTTTTTTTTTTTTTTTGTATAGTCCTGGGCTTTTATTTTTTTATTTATTTTTTTTAACATCTTTATTGGGGTATAATTGCTTTACAATGGTGTGTTAGTTTCTGCTTTATAACAGAGTGAGTCAGTTATACATATATATATGTTCCCATATCTCTTCCCTCTTTGTCTCCCTCCCTCCCACCCTCCCTATCCCACCCCTCCAGACAGCCACAAAGAATATCATGCTCTTTAAGTTATTCTTATACATGCCAGAGTTTGAGAACTACTGCTTTTTGGAGATGAGTTCAGAAGAGAAACAAATCATGCCTATGCACCTACATAAGCCTGTAGGCTTCTCAAAGATAATCTATCCTTTGCTCTAGCCACAATAATTCTGTGTTACTTTAAGGAACAAATCATTGATTTTCATCTTCACAGCTCTGTGGATGGATTAGGGTTTGACAAACCTGCGGTGGGTTGGGCTGGGCAGGGCTTTTAGCTTCTGGTCCAGTCGAGTCTGTTCCACGTGTCTCATTCTGTAATGTTTTTATGGCAATGGCAGAAGTGCAAGCAGGTTTCAAGTCCACTAACATCCATGTCCCATTGGTTAGAATGAATCATGTGGGCAAGTCCAAAGTCAAGGGGTAAGGAATTAGAATTTTTTTTTTTTTTTTTTTTTTTTTGCGGTATGCGGGCCTCTCACTGCTGTGGCCTCTCCCGTTGCAGAGCACAGGCTCCGGACGCGCAGGCTCAGCGGCCATGGCTCACGGGCCCAGCCGCTCCGCGGCACGCGGGATCCTCCCGGACCGGGGCACGAACCCGTGTCCCCTGCATCGGCAGGCGGACTCTCAACCACTGCGCCACCAGGGAAGCCCGGGTATGAATTTTTAATACCACTAGAAGGAAATGATAACTTGTGGCCCATAAATCAATTACAACACTTGGGACTGTATTTTAATCATGCTTGTATCCATACTTTCCAAGTGATTCTTTGGCACATAGAGGTGATTTTAAAAAGCCCTTTTGAACTGAACAGCATAGCTATTACTTTCAGCAATGTGGTGAAAGGAAATTGTGAGAAGAACCATGAAAATAGAACGTGAGCCAGAGATATTCACTGCAAACTCTGCGTATTGATATCCAGTTTGGGTCTTAGAATTTATTTGTAAAATCTTACACTACCTCATTTAAAAAGTTTTATTTTTTTATTTATTTATTTTTTTTCTTGCGTTATGCGGGCCTCTCACTGTTGTGGCCTCTCCCATTTGCGGAGCACAGGCTCCGGACGCGCAGGCTCAGTGGCCATGGCTCACGGGCCCAGCCGCTCCGCGGCATGTGGGATCTTCCCGAAACGGGGCACGAACCCGCGTCTCCTGCATCGGCAGGCGGACTCTCAAGCACTGCGCCACCAGGGAAGCCCAAAAGTTTTATTTTTAATTGTATGTTTTACATATAACATAAAATTCACCATCTTAACCATTTTTCAAGTAGACAAGTCAGTAGTGATAAGTACATTCATATTGCTGTGCAACCAGTCTCAAGAACTCTTTTCATCTTGTAAACTGAAACTCTGCACCCATTAAAAACAACTCTCCATTCCCCCTCACCCAGCCCCTGGGGGAGGCAGCCACTATTCTGCTTTCTATCTCTATGAACTTAACTAATTTAGGTAACTTTTACAGGTGGAATCATATAGTATTTGTCTTTTTGTGACTGGCTCTTTTATTTAGCATAATGTCCTCAAGGTTCATTCATGTTGTTGCATGTGTCAGAATTTCTTTCCTTTTTAAGGCTGAATAATATTCCATTGTATGTATAGACCACATTTTGTTTATACATTCAACTGTTGATAGACAGTAGTTTTTTCCACATTTTGGCCATTATGAATAATGCTGCTATAAACATGGGTGTACAGATTGCCTTATTTCTTACAATTGCATTATATATTATGGCTAGACCATGCCATTTTCTGCCATTAAGACAGTTTCTCTTCCTATTATCAAAAACAAAACAACAAAAACACTAATAATGTTTAGAACAGGAATTGGCCAACTATGATCTGTGGGCCAAATCCAACCCACTGCCTGATTTTGTACAGCCTACAAGTTAAGAATTTCTTTTATATTTTTAAGTGATCCAAAAAGAAGAAAAAGACTATTTCATGACATGAAAATGTTGTGAAATTCCAATTTCAGTGTCAGTTTTATTAAAATACAGATATTCTAATTTACATACTACCAGTGGCTGCTTTTCTACGAAACAGCAGAGTAGAACACTTGCAGCAGAGACAGTATGGCCTGCAAAGCCTAAATCTTCACCATTGGTCCCCGTACAGAAAAAGTTTGCCAACCTCTGCTGTAGGAATCCTTCACAACAGGCAGCAAAGAACAGCTCAGAAGTTTATTTCATTCTTACAGATCAATGATGCAGCATTTTAGCAAAATAGTATTTTGACAGACTTAATTATAGTAAATCTGAGAAAAAGTATTTCTAATTCTCTGTGACATTTATTGGGGCCATTTAAGCCAGGTCAGTTGGATAAATGCTATTTCAATCAACTAAATGGTCATGTGGCATAATTCCCTCTTGAAAATACCACCGTGGCTCTAGAACATTCATCTAGCTGGAGCTCGTAGAATGGATAGGACCCAGGACAGCCAGAAGGGAGCATGCAGGCTGGAGAGGAGACTCTGAACAAGCTTAGAATAAGAAAACCTGGGGCCTGGGGGCCTTGAAAGTGATCTGGAGCTGTGGCAAGGAGCATGACAGCAGCTGTTCTCTCTCTTCTTTTTCCCAGCAGTCACGCTGGAAATTTTAAATTACAAAGTATGTCATTTGAAATATCCTTGGCACTTTAGGAATTAATTATAATAATTAGTGATCCTTAACTATGTGCCAGGCATTGTGCTAAACCCCTTGCATGTAGGTATTGTCTCATTTTATCCTACCACTAAACCCTGTAAAGATAGGTACTATCTATTACTATTATTCCTATTTACCAGTGAGGAAACTAACACAGAGTGAGGTCACACAGCCAGCCCAAGGTGGAATTGGGGTTTGATTTGGGCAGGCAGACTGCGTGCTGGTGCTCTAACTCCAAAGACAAGGGACCTATCAATACACCTTAGCCAAGCTTTTCAGGTGATTCTAACCAAGCTCACCCTACAGTGGGCTGTAAATATTGTGAGCAGCTGCAAAATACTGAAGCAGTCCCTAGAAATGTCAAGCAGCTGGGTCGATCTCTAACAACAAATTGGTCTCACCCAGAGATTTCTTCAAACAGTAGTCAAATGAATTGGTGCTTATGAGTAGACTGCCAAAAAGCAAAGCAGAGAGGAGCACATACTAGAGCTTGGGAGGGTGGAGGGAGCTTGGTATTCCATCTCAGTGACCTCTCCTAGACTCTTCTGAGGAGATTACACTTTAAGGGTTTTTAGTGTCCTCACTCAGTGATTCAGAGGCTTCCCACCCTTTACCTGTCTATCCTATTCCTTTGTTTTCTCCTTTCACCAAGGTCTACCTCACCTAGAATTTGCTTCACACAATTGCCAGTGATCTTCAGTTGTTCTCCAGTATTTTCATATGTTCCAATCTCTCTCCATTAAGCTTCCTCAATAAAATGTTAAACCCAGTGAAGGATAGGAACTTTATTTTCTAAGCTTTTGGAATCTCTCTCCATTCCTTTCCTCTCCCCACCCTCTCCGGTCTCCCTCCTTGCACTCTTCAATTTATGGAATATGGATGGGTACAAATACTTTATAGTACCCCACGGATTTAAACACCCATCTGCACAAGCCCTGTGGCATATAGTCAGCTAACTAACTTGAAGACGATGCTTGTCCCTGTAAAATTTCTCTGAAATTACTATGTCCTCCAGCTCAGGCAGTCTCCTCCTAGCATTGACAATGGCCTCCTAAAATATCCTTCACCTGCTGGTAATTTTCACTCTAATCCACTCATCGTAGATACTGTGGTCAGAGTACCCTCTGAAGCTTGTCACTCAATCAAGTTCTCCCTCAGCTCCTGTTTTAAATACAAATTTGTGATCTCTACAGTAGGATATGGCAGGCAGTGCAGCTTAACTCTCAAAAGCACAGGCTCTGGACTCAAAATGCTTATGATTGAATCCTGGTTCTACCATTTATCTGCTGGGAGACTTGAGCAAGTTGCTTAATATCTTTGAAATTCAATTTCCTCAACTGTAAAATGGAGCTAATAACAATACCTTCTTTATAGGACAGTTTTGTGAGAATTCAATGTGAAAATGTCTATTTAGTAATTCAAGCACTGTTCTAGAGTACCTTGTTCATAAGAAACCTGTATTGATTCGTTTTCATCGTCACTATCAGCATTGTTATGGATCTAACATAATAACCAGATTTCTATTTGGAGCACTCTTGTACTCAGCCCTGAAAATCCAGTCAAAAGCAACCACTTTGGTGTTCCCTTAATAGGACCAATACCTTTTTTTCTGCCTCATATTTTTTGGTTGCCTGTGTCCAGATGCCTTTTCCTAGCCCCCATCTCAGTTTATCCAAAACCCTTGCAAGAACGCCATATCTCTGAGACCATCCCAGATCTTTCAGAGTGGGTATGATTTCCCCTCCCTTACAGCACTATTTTTTGGGAGTGGGGGGAAATATTAGGAAAGTAATTTATAATAGCTAACAATATATAAGATTATTATATATACTTTTCCCCTAATATTCCTTATTAAATATCTGCAAATAATGGGAAGGGAGATTGAGTGGTGCTATTCAGGATTTAAATTTTTGTGATTCCAAAATAGAGTCACAAAACAGATATTTTGTCTAATTCTTGGTATTCATCAGTATTTTCATTGTAGGCCAAAAAAAATTTAATTGCAATAAGATAAGGTGGATTTTTATCATAGGGTTTTAGGAGTGTCTCTCAGAACTCAATTCTCGAATACAGGCTAAAACTAAAATTCGGAAAATTGCAAGGACTCTCTTTTTTCTCCCCTCTTCCCTCTTCCTTCTTCTGTCTCCCCCCTCCCCTGTCCCTTCTTCCACTCCCCCTCTATTACAGAATTAAATAGCCCCAGCTGATATATTACATAGTCCCAGTGAAATGCAGAGGTTAATTTGCTCCTGCTGGGGCCTAATTCTAAATTTTTGGAACTGGAATCCAATTGGCCAGGCTTGGATCAGGTGCCTGTCCCTAATCTCATTGCAATGCCAGGTAGGAAGGGTTTCACCCCACATATCAGAGGCAGTTCCCTGAGAAAGGAGCAGGCTCTGTGAACTGGGCTCATGCTAAAAGGTATCGACTAAGCTTTTCAACTATTTTTTAATCTAGTAGACATTACTAATAACATCTGCCATCTTTCATAATATCTTAATAGTGGTTTTTCCATGTTTCACACGTTTGGGCGAAAAGCTAGTTCCTAACTACAGGTTTACTGTTCAAGCTAATAGAGGTTCTGCTCTCAATTTATGATGAAAACAAATGATATTCTTCATGAAATTAGGCTTTCCAGCGATACTGCATCAATGATAGGAGAGCTCTTAAAAGAAGCTACAGGTTTTACACTGATGGTTTTAGATCATGACCCAACCCCTCTCTGGACCAATGCAAGTGGGTCTATATAGATGGGGGCTTTGCAGGAAAAGCTAGTTTACTCAAATCTCTGTAAAACGTTGGGGTGTTAGAAACGCTCGTTTGCTGCTACCTCCAACCATAGTGTGATAATGTGTTCTCCCAAACTGCACTCCACAGCTGAGCCCCTTGGGAACTTCTCAGCAACCGTGGTAGTATTGATTTGAGGGACTGAAGTGCTCAGTGGAAGACTACAGCAGGTACTAGAGGAGGCAGCCTGGCTTGTTCAGCAGATGCAAAATTACTCAGAGGAGGGGAAGTCACATTTAGCAAAGGCTTCTGGGCCCTAAGGGAGCTGAGGTATCAAAAAAAATACAGCATCATAGCCTAGGTAGGGATCACTTGGTAGTTAATTCATTTGGGAGCAGACATGAAAATATAACCCTTGGCTGCCAAAATTACTTACGAGAGAAATTAAAGGTAAAGTAAGCTGAATTTATGACCTATATGTACCTACAGAATGAAGCCTAGGGGAAGTTATATTATTGTTTCCTGCATTAATTCTAAGAAATGGAAATATCTGCATTATGTAGACATTAAGATTGTAATGGAAACCCCAAATACCACCTACATAGGTGTAGACAATCCAGATTTTAGACAACCAATCAATTTTAGTGGCCTGACATACCACAATATTTTTAACAGCATTCATTACCATCTCTTATATTGTCCCAAGATAAGTTCTGGTTATACTTGTTGGAATCCACAGGGTAGCTGTCAAGCCTGGAAACTCAGGTGGATATATAATACATGATTTATTGATGATGTATTCAAATATCTGATAAAATAATCTATGCTTGTGGACTTTATGGCCACCTTGTATTTGTCTATTCCCTTTTCCTTGGGCAGTATAAAAAACCACCTGGACCATACTGTTCATACCCCTGCATTCTAGCATTTATCACGTTGGATTGTTCCTGTATATCAGCTCTTCACCTCCCACTAGATAGCAAATTCTTTGCAAGCAGGACCTTTTCTTATTTACCATTCTTTTCTCTCTCACACATACACTCACCTTAAATTAGTTTCCCAAACTTTATATTTCTCTGTGGATATTTCTTCCCTTTCCTCCCTCCCTATCTCTGCTTCTGCTGGGCACCCCCTACCCCATGGTTCTGGTTCTCTCTGCTCTAACTTTCCTTCAAGCCAAGGAGTCACAACGGTTTCTTGCCATTCATTCCTACTGAGGGATACTTCTCAGAATTTCTCAGTGATTCCTCAACTCTGCCCACATCTCTGTGACTAGCCCCTTCATTAAATTCTGTTCAATAAAACCTCTCTGAATCGAATTCCATTTTGAGCTGGCATCTTCTCTGAAGTAGATTGGCTTTGCTTTTTTCCTATTACTTTGAATATATGTTACCTTTTCTCCCAACTTGTAATATATTTCAATATCTAGTATCCTCAAAGTTTCCACTATCAACCCAGAAGATTAGTTCCAAGTATAAAAGAGATTTTCAACTGCCTTGCTTTAGAATTTGAAACACATTTTTGCTCAGTAAATCAGTTTGGAAATGTTAAGGCCAAATGTTAACAATGAAACTACCTTCTTTTTTTTCCTTCACAGCAAAGGTAAAAATAAGACAGACTAGAAACTGCTCTGTAATCTCTGACCTACAGGCCACTATTAAGTCATCAGGTCAAATTTCAAAAAGACAGTGGCTAACCAAGTTCCCTGTTACTCTAAATTCACTTCCCCTTTTTTATTATATATTTTCCTACACATTGTGCCATTATTGAATAATGTGGTAATTTTTTTTTTTTGGTGCTCAAATCTGGCCAGGGAGAGCCCTTTCAGTCTGGCTGTGGTGTCTTCCTGACATGTCCCCACTAGTTTTGGAGCACCTCCTGGGTTTTTGGCACAGCAAAGTATTTGGGGTGTACTTTGCCTTTTGCCTATCCCAGACTTGGAACCAGAAATTTCTTAAAAAAACTTTCCTCCCTTCACCAGTTTTTTTTTTTTTTTCCCCCCCTAAGAGATAAATGATGTTTAGAAATCAAGATCTGTACACTAGCTGTGCTTGTTACTACTGGAGTGTCATGGATTCTAGATGCTTTCAATAGAGAGAGCTAGGAAAAAATAGATATTTTTTTAAAACATGAATTCATACTAATACCTCTGGTAAAGATCATCTATGGACATAAAACCTATTGCCTGAGAAGTTGGGAATAGAATGTTCACATGGCCTCAAACAATTAGCCCTCAGGCTACTTATATATTGATCATAAAGGAAGAAGAGTGACTTTACAATGGAAAGATCTAGTGGATTCCACCTTAACAAAATAATCAAACTTCACATCATGAGTAATGGAAAAAACTGATCTTGTGGGCCTCCTGATGTGGTACAAATGGAAGTCACACCACCTATGTAGTAAACTTGCCAAAAAAGTTTAATCAGATATCATCACAAGAAAATGATCACGTTAATACAAATTGTGGTACGTGTGGCAACTGGCCTGGTCTCTTCTTAAATTTTCCTTAAAGTGTCAAGGGAAAAACAAAGGTGGGGCAACTTCTCCATCAAAGAGACTAAAGAGACAATAACAACCAAGTGAAATGTGTGATTTTTTAAATTAGATCTAGAATTAAAAGTAAATGTGATAAAGGGCATTCCAGGGGTGACTGGAGAAATTTGACTATATTCAAATACTGCATATTAGGAAATACTGTTTACCTAGGTTAACTTTATTATTGGTTTGATAATGCAATTTTGGTTATGTAGAAGCATATTCTCATTCTGAGAAATAACTGCTTAAGTATTCATGTGGGGGGAGCAGAAATGGCATAATGTCTGCAATTTATTTTAAAATGCTTCAGCAATATATACATGGGAAAGTGAAAAATGAAATGTTTACAGTTACTAATCTAGGTGTAGGATTTTCATTGTACTATTCTTTCAAACTTTCCAAAATCAAAAAACAAAAAAACAAAAAAAACAAAAACAACAAGACTTGGAGGGAAAGTACAGAGAGTCAAGGTGAATGTTTTCAAACAGAGGAAATTTGTAAGCATTAGTCAGCTTGGAGCATTAGCAACATTTTAAAGTTGATTCCAGAGAAAACAAAAAGCAACTCACAGAACTACAAGGAAGGGGATTAATATTTCTTTTTAGATTAACATTTTGAAAAATCACATGTCTAGCTAACATTTATCGAGTTCTTACTTTGCTCTAAAATTCCAATAGGTACTTCACAAGCAGAGTTAGTGTCCAGGCTACATAAACTTGGCAACATTCCTATGGGCTATGAGGAGGAGGAAAATTAAGTGTAGAGAGTTTCAGTAACTTGCCTCAGGCCCAAAGCTAGTCTGTGATAAATCTGGATTCAGATTCCAGTCTAGAGCCTTGAAATGCTCATCCACTTGACTCTATCAGATGAGAAAGGCTGGTCAAGGTCCAGAGCTTAGATTACCGACTGAACTCCTTCTGTCTCCCACTGACTAGTTGTCTGATCTTGGGGAAGTTACCTAAAAAGAGCATAATAATGATCATACTTATGCTGTAGATTTGTTTGGAAGAGCTAGTCCATCAAAAACCCTTAGTATAGTACTTGTCATGTAGTAGTCTTTAAATAAACATTAGCCATTAACAAGGATCATGTTTTCATATATATTATTACATTCCTATGAATTCTGAACAACAAGCATGAAAGATAGGTTCTTTTCCTCCTTTTTTATAGCTGCTAAAAGGAGTATGTACCATAAATAGAGCCAAAATTTGAACCTAGGTCTCTGTAACACCAAAGCCCATGCTCTTTCTGCTAAACCACAAAGGACTCTCCAAGAAATTTATCACCCTAGCATGTTCCTCTAAGTTCTGATTTTTATTCTTTTTGTTGTTGTTGTTTGGTATGCCGGCCTCTCACTGCTGTGGCCTCTCCCGCTGCGGAGCACAGGCTCCAAACGTGCAGGCTCAACGGCCATGGCTCACGGGCCCAGCTGCTCCGCGGCATGTGGGATCTTCCTGGACCGGGGCATGAACCCGTATGCCCTGCATCGGCAGGCAGACTCTCAACCACTGCACCACCAGGGAAGCCCCCTGATCTTTATTCTTTAATTTAGCAAAATAGGGTAGTCCAAAAAGAATTCATTATAGTTATACTTCATATCATCTTTTCTTTATTATATAGCAAAATGTTATCCATAAACACTCTCTTTGGTTTTAGTTCAAAAGAATTATCTTTCACAGCAATATAGGAATTAGTATGAGATTTTATAAAGCAAAAATTACAGCGGGAATTAAAAATTTTTAGAATAGCTAGTTCTGGTTTAGACTTTAAATCCAGGAATATGCAGCATCCATTAAAATGCTTTTAACTCAGAAGCATTTGAAGGCAATTTAGCAGTATTTATTTTATAAACTTAATAACTAAGGCCAAATAACAGTCAAGATTGGAGCCTATAATTAGAAGCTCCAAGTTATCACTGAACATACTTACATCATTGAAATTCAAAATATGGCAACAGAATCAATACATGTTTTGGAGATATCCTTTTACCTGTGAAGTGATAAATGCATGAAATTAGAATCAGTGAACTTGCTTGAGTTTATATGCATATGTGTAGCCTGACCCAGAAGACTCTTTCACTGAAAAATATGACTGTTTCACTGCAATTTTCCTCAAACAAGCAGGAGATATTATAAACTCTTTTTTTTTTTCTCCTTTAGTTTTCATGGCAAAATTCTAGAACCTGCTTCTAACATTCTATATCATATGACGGAGCTATTGCTTCCTACTGTGGAAGGGAGATAAGAAAGGCTTAAAGATGGGATGGATACATGAATCAGCGTATTGTTTATAGGATATCAATGTCAGTTATTTTTTAAAATACTGATTATAGCAATTAAAACCTCCTTACAGTTCATATAATGCCTTAAAGTTGGTGACTTGACACTTTATTCAATACAATCAGCCTGTATTTTCTATCTAAGATATTCAGGTATTTATCATCTTATATCTGGGTCATAGGAAAATCCATTTTAAAGTAAAAGGGCTAAGAAACGAAGAAGATTAAGATTATGATAACAATGACAGTAAATCACTGATCAGAAGCCATTCTTATTTCAAAAGCTTGCTCCCACTTTTAAAATTTTAATTTCTAGAATAATCAAGTGAAAATATCTGTATAAGAAAAATACAGTTGGCAATGGTTTGTACAAAACTGTCAGCAAAGAAATGAAACAGAAATGCAAACGAACATCACAATATACCAAAATGTTAGTCATAATCACACAAATCAATCACAATGAAGGCCTTAAAATTATAATTATTTACATGGAAATTAACCATTTACCATTAATTTAAAGAAATATATTCGACGTGTTCTTTTTTTTTTTTTTTTTCGATGTGTTCTTAATGTTTTCCTTACTACTTCTTTCGCCCCATCCCAGCTTTCTTTTTTTTCTTTCTTCTTTTGCGGTGTGTGGGCCTCACTGTTGTGGCCTCTCCCGTTGCGGAGCACAGGCTCCGGACGCGCAGGCTCAGTGGCCATGGCTCACGGGCCTAGCTGCTCCGCGGCATGTGGGATCTTCCCGGACCGGGGCATGAACCCGCATCGGCAGGCGGACTTCCAACCACTGCACCACCAGGGAAGCCCCCCACTGTTTTTTTAAAATGATGGTTTCTTGGTTTCCCCTGCTTCACCACCTCTCCCCTGTCCTCTCTGCCTTTGGCTCTTGTTCCTTAGTGACATCTCTGCTTGGCAGATGTCCCGCAGCCCTCCTTTCGTGTCTGTCTGAGACAGAACATGTCATCCCATCACAGGCTTGGATTCAGATCTCAGTGCTCCGTCCTTCATTCCCAGGACCTCTTTCCTATAGATGCAAATCCTGCTGGCAATTAGCATGCCACACAGACAACTGTTTTTTAAAACAGAAAGATTGTCTTTGAGATTAGAATGTTTCTATTAATTACAGGAACAAATAGAAATTACCTGATCAGCTCTTGCAGGAAGCAAGCTATTATAATTTTTAAGTAAATGTAAAATTTTAAGTTGCTAACGTTTTTTCCACTTGGAGAGATCTTATGAATGTCATTAAATTTAATATCTGTGTCATTTTTTCCATGGAAATTTAAGAATTTATGTCCTTTTTAATCCAACATATTCTCCACTTTACTTTTGAAAAGAATGAATAAAAGTCCAAAACATGTCTAGTTAATTCCTTATGAATTTACTGTTCTTCAGAATTTTCTGTGAGATTTATTTGAAATGCAGATTTCATGTCTTCCTTCCCAGTTGTCATGAGTCACCCAAGGACTGTGGAGTTTACATTTTACATAAGAAGCTGAGTATTTCATATATGTGTGTATATATATATATATATATATATATATATATATATATATATTTATTTATTTATTTATTTATTTATTTCTCTTTGGCTGCATTGGGTCTTTGTTGCTGTGCGCAGGCTTTCTCTTGTTGCGGCGAGTGGGGGCTACTCTTCCTTGTGGTGCACAAGCTCATTGGGATGGCTTCTCTTGTTGCGGAGCATGGGCTCTAGGCATGTGGACTTCCGTAGTTGTGGCTCGCAGGCTCTAGAGTGCAGCCTCAGTAGCTGTAGCGCACCGACTTTGTTGCTCTGTGGCATGTGAGATCTTCCCAGACCAGGGCTTGAACCTGTGTCCCCTGTACTGGCAGGTGAATTCTTAACCGCTGTGCCACCAGGGAAGCCCCAGCACCTGAGTATTTCTGATGCAGGCAGCCTAGTTGAAGGAACACTCATATTAGCAGGATTGTGAGATCAAGGTAAACATCATCAGACAGTTTGATGCTTTAGTAAACCACGATGCATTGGTTCCTGGTAATAATTTAGAAATTCTGCCAAGGAGATTGGTCTTAATTAGAATGCTGGTGTGGAGACCAATAGCCATAAAAGAGATTAGAGAGTTCAGTTCTGCAATAAAGATAGAAAAGAAATATGAATGGACAATAAATACTCTAAATAAACTCAATTTCATTAATAAACAGTGAAAAGCAACCTAAAACAATGTGAACTATTTTCACCCATTTGCTTGTTAAAAATTAAAGATTGGTGTCATCTACCACTATTAAAGATGCAAGGAATTCCCTCACAAACATTGATAGTGGGAATGTAATATGGCAGAGAGTATTCAAAGGCAATTAGCAATATCCATCAACTGTTAAGTGAAAGATTTATTTAAGGAAGACTTATATATATGCAGAAAGGAATGTATAAGAATGTTCGGCATTTCATTGTTTGGAAGAATGCAAAACTGGGAGCATATTATCAATCAGGAAGGAAATGATTAATAACCCAGGAACGTGTGTTCCATAGAAGAGTATAAAATCTTTATAGAAGAATGTGGCAAGCATCCATATATTTCATTCTGAAAACTCTCCAAGACATATTTAGTGGATAAAAAAGAATTTGAAGCCAATTAATATAGAACTGTCCCATTTATTCAAGAAGGATATATCTGAAACACAATAATTACAACTAGGCAAGTGGAAGGGTTTGGGGAAGGGGAAGGAAACCCTGAAGGAAGGCTTTCAACCTATATCCTTTAAAGTTTTTTTACAATAAAATATATTCATGAATTAAAAGGAGGTAGAAGAAAATAAGCAACAAAGTTCAAAAATAAGCAGATTTTTAAATATAGCAAAGTCTCACTAATTTTTAGGAAGTGGGAGAGGTTTGCTATGGGGCATTGTTTTAAAAAATGTGTCTTACTCTTGATTTTTCCAAGAGTAGTATCCCTTATAAACTAAGGTATAAGTTTAATAAATAAAATGAAGCATGTCAATAAAAAATTAAATCCATGGAAGATCAGATCTATATAAAAATCTATCATTATCAGAAAGAAAATTTTTGCCTAGAGGAACTGTTGTTAAATTGCTTGCTTATAGATACAAGGATAACAAGTTAACCTTCAACTATGAAAGTACTATGCTTTGTTGGGATATCATGGCTGCCTGTTAAATTTTCTTTCTTTCAATTTGTTTTCTATTGCTATAATAGTGTTTATCCAATAAGTACTCTAAAAGAATAGCTCAGCCCAGAATTCTCATTTTATTAAAACCATTTGAAAACAATGTTTTTAGTCTGAATTCTTCTTGCTTTAAGAAATTCACAGATTAAAAAAAAAAAAAGAAAGAAAAAAGAAAACAAGTCACTCCGAATGCAGAAAGAAGTATCTAGGCCATTTCAGAATTACAAAGTCTTAGTTGGTAAAATCTGGATTAATGTGGTGCATCATTATTCCAAATTAAAGATCTGATTTTAAGTCTTTGCTCATTCTCAGGAGAGAGACAAGCTTGTATTCTCATTATACAATCGCTCGTGGTTTTCACTTTCTAATATTATTTAGATGTAGAGTCAGAAATAGGTATAGCTCTCTCTAGATATGCTTATTTTATTTCTTTTAATTTGTTTAAAAGAAACAACTGCATAACTGAATAAGCAGTTGTCAGATAATGTTCTGGCATCTTCTGCACTCTATGGTAATACACATCCATTTCCATTGTGCCGGGACCAAGTCCAGTCTACACTAAAAGTAAATGCAGTAACTGATAAAACACACTCAACAGGTTTACTAAGTTGACAATGCCCTCCTACTACGTAGTTGCACTGTACATTTCATCACCAAATATTCATGAATGAGAGGTCAAAGATGGCTGATTCAAGGTCAGCTCTGGAGAAAGATCCTGGAATAGTCATTCTGGAACTTTGCAGCAAATGGAATCACCTGGGGAGATTTAAAAACTCCCAGCGGCTGAGCTTCACTCCATAACAATTATATCAGAAACTCCTTTGGTGGGACATGGGCCTCAGTAGTTTTTAAAGCGGCCCACATGATCTGAAAAGCAGCTAAAGCTGAGAACCAGCGTCCTTGAGAATATTAAAGACTTTCAGAGCAGCAGTGCCCACAGCAAATCCGAGCTGCCAGAAGTAGTAGAAGTAAGAGTGCAAAAGGTAAAAGGAGTCACAGACATCATGTTGGATTAACAGGGCAGTTGGTGTTTTGTTTAAAAGAAAAAAAACAAGATTTAGAGCCCAAATGAAGGACCACAGTCATTAAGACTTTGACACCTGTGCCTTTCATTGGAAATGAAATAATTAGAAGTTAGGCCACCTGTGTGTATTTTCCCCACCTCAACTGAGATCAAAGTTCAATTATTTAGAGACTAGAGTCCAAAGAATTAGAAGATACTAGAGATCAGCTTAAGCAGGTGGTTTACTCTTTTTCTGTTTTTGGTACTTAAACAACTTTCTGCATATTCTCTCTGCCTCTACGACAGGCCCGTGTCACCTGGCAGCCACTGAACAAAGCTTTCAGGGCGATGGAATATGTGTCTGCTCAACCATTTCAAAAAAGAAAGAAAGAAAGAAACATAAAAGGCCTTATGGCCACAGTAGATGTTTAAATATGTGCTGCTGGAACACAAATTTCAGCCATTTTTAAGACCACAAGCTTTTCAGAAGTTTAACGGTTTTTAAATGTCCGTTTAGGCACAGAAACCACAGGCTTTGTTTATTCTGGTTTTGTTTTTTTTGCGTGTGTGTGTGTGTGTGTGTGTGAAGGAAGAGCTGAGAGGTCTGAGGGAGCGGGGGACCAGAAGCAGCCTAGAAATGTGTGCTCACCCCTGGACCCCAGTGAAGGAGCTTCTTTTTGTCAAAAGAGGGAGCAACCCCTAGCTTTTCCAGAAGCGGCAGAGGACAACCCCAGCCTCAGCAGAGGTCAAGAGAATGGTTTACATAATTCTTTCAGTTCTCACTTTCCACTCTGTTAATGACCACAACCTGATTTGGTTTGAGGTGTGATCAAGACATATTTAAATGGACTGGGGGAAAATTCCACCAATGAAGAGACCTGTGACTTGGGAAGGGGAGGGAGGCGAGGTCTGGCCCAGCCAATCCGGCTTAGCCTCGTGCCTTTCCCCGCTTCCTCTCCACACCAGCTTTCTAGTCGCCAATTCGCTCCTCTTCTTTCTCCTCCTGCCCTTCTGGTGCTCCCATCTGGAGTCCCCGGAGCCAGGCTCTGGCCCCCTAGATGTACGGCCGCAGGACCTTTGGTAAGTCTTTAAACAGCAGTGGGCCTCGTCTTGTCGTCTCTGTGCTCAGGGGAGGTGGATTCAGCTCTTTAGCGGCTGGCTGGGGTTTGTTCTGGAGGGGTGGAAAGTGGGAGAAGGCGCTTTATTTTCGCTATTATGAACTTATTTCAGTAATATCAGTAAACTAGTTTTTGGAAGCTAGTTATTTGTGATATCCAGTAGTGGCATTAGACATTGAGTGGACTCACGCCTTAGCTTCTGCCTTTGCATATGATTAACTGTGACTGAAAGCGTCAACCTGTCTCCTTGCTCCGCTTCATCCCAGGCCTTGGTGTCGTATAACAGAGAGAACTTCTCAGGGGTAGAGACCTTACTGTGAGTTTTTTGAGTCAGTATAAAAACTCTGGCATCAAGAACGCCTTGTGTAGTTTAAGGAGCCTTTGTTTCTGTCTTGGGCTTCTTGCCTCAAGTGAGGCTCAGGTGGGTTTGGACTCCCTGTTTTAAAATTTTGCTGAAAATGACTGCGGTCTGGTTTTATAGCTCATTAAAAAACTTTTTTTTTAACTAAATTTGGTGTCTTTGCTATTAAGGGACAACTATAGACTGAAGCTCTTTTGGTTTAAGAAACATCTAAGTGATAGCATGTATTCAGTCTTATTATCTGTGTTCAAATCTCTTAAGCGGTTCGTGCAATTTTTGGTTAATCCAGATGAATCTAGTTGAAAAAAGTGGCCTGTCATCGCCCAAGAAACAAACATTTTAATAGAATCAATCAGTGACCACTATAGTTATAAATTCTGAAGCCTGAAGTTAAGCTGACAAGTCTTCCCTTTCCCCCCCACCTGCTCCTTTCCCATTTTCTTTCAATTGAAAGTTAACATTAATTTCAGGTGTACGACATAATGATTCGATATTTTTATATATTGCAAAATTATTACAATAAGTCAACATCCATCATCACAGTTACGAATTTTTTCTTTTGATGAGCCCTTTTAAGATCTACTCTCAGCAGCTTTCAAATACACTATACAGTTTTATTGAGTGTAGTCACCATCCTGTATATTACGTCCCTATGACTTATTTATTTTATAGCTCAAAGTTTGTTCTTTTAACCCTTGATTTGTTGTGCCCTCCCCCTGCCCAACTCCTGCCTCTGGCAACCACCAATCTGTCCCTGTATCCTTGAGTTTTCTTGCTTTATGTTTTAGATTCCACATATAAGTGAGTTCACAGGGTATTTCTTTCTCTGACATATTTCACATAGCAAATGCCCTCAAGGTTCATGCATGTTGTCACAAATGGCAAATTTTCATTCTTTTTTATGGCTGAATAATATTCTCTGTGTGTGTGTGTGTGTGTGTGTGTGTACACCATGTTTTCTTTATCCATTCATCAATTGATACTTAAGTTGCTTTTATAGCTTGGTGGCTATTGTAAATAAAGTTGCAATGAACATGGGGGTGCATATGTCTTTGAGTTAGTGTTTTCATTTTCTTCAGATAAACCCCCAGAAATGGAATTGCTAGGTCGTGTGATAGTTTTAAGTTTTTTGAGGAACCTCCATACTCTTTTCTACAGAGTCTGCACCAGTTTATAGTCACACTGACGGTGCGTAAAATTTCCCTTTTCTCCTGGCCGACACTTGGTCTTTGTTTTCTTTTTTGGTATAGCCATTCTGACAGCTGTGAAGTGACAGCTCATTGTGGTTTTGATTTGCATTTCCCTGATGATTAGTGTTGTTGAGCATCTTTTCCCTTATTAGTCTCTTGTGATCCTTTGTATTTCAGTGGTATCAGTTGTAATATCTCCTCTTTCATTTCAGATTTTTGAGTCCTTTTTTTTTGGGTGAGTCTAGCTAAAGGTTTGCCAACTTTCTTTTCAAAAAAACAGCTCTTAGTTTCACTGATTTTTTTAAATTGTCTTTTTAATCTCTGGTTTAGAAACAACTGATTTTTGAACTGCCTTCCATGCTTTGGAAAGAATATTTTGTGAAGTCAACACACAGCGATATTAATAACAGTGTTAATGTGTGTGTTCCCTCTAAGACCATAAATTTCTCCGTTACAAGATCATTTAACTGGTACTTCAGTAGAGCTTACTATGATGGATCTCTTCAGCTAATAAATCGTGTCATGTTAAACTCACTTTAATCCCCACTTTTCAACTAATACAGAGTTATAATTCAAGCTGCTCAATTCAGCTATGTTTTGAAGAGTAGGGAAGGGCGGGATTAAAAAATCCATATATTATTCTTACTCCTTTTCAACTTTCCCATTTGGTGGTAAACTTACTTTCAAAACTTCTATTGGAATTGGTCCCAGTCACAGGTCTTGACACATAGGATATGAAAGATTCCCAAGTTAAGAAATGCTCGAAGTATTCTCACTCCTAGCTGCAATCCTTTGCAGGCAAGCTTAGGTCTAAAATTCAGCTCTAAATTCCAGTTTCAGAGTTAACATGGCATTCTACAAATCTATTTCAATATTAGGGTGGAAACATCAATACTTCTACTTTATCTGAAGAGGCAGAAACTAATAATAATAGTTCCCAAACTTGTCCCCATTAGAATCACCTGTCAAAATTCCAAAACTGATGTCACACCTCAGACCAATCAATCACAATCTCTGGGGGAAGTGTCAGGGGCATTTGTAATTTTTAAAGCTTTCCAGGTGATCCCAATGTGAAGGAAATAATTGGGAACCACTGATTAATGGCACCCACAGAATTTGTTTTAATTTATTTGGGGCTGTTGTCTGAGTTTCAATCCAGGTGTCGAATCTATCATTCTGTCTCCCTTGAAAGATAGATTCTTTAATAATGAAAATATCTGTTTTATGGTCAGATTACAGGAACAAGTGAGGCCAGAGGAATCTCTGTGGTTACTTTATCTCAATGAATGTGAATTACAACAGAAAGTAAAATTTCTTTTTATGAAAGCCAGAAAAAGTCAAGCCATTCATCAGGTTCTTCTCAAAACCATCTAATCATTATACAAGCAAAATACATAAGACTACTTTACAACAGAAGAAATGATTAATGCATATTTTAATGCTTTGTCATTAATTCCTGGTTTTGATCAGATTATATTTCTGTAATATAAGTCCCAAAACAATGACAAATAATGTAAATCAAAAAGTAATTTTTGTCTAAATTTGATTTAATTATTAGTTAATTATGAGTTAATAAAGTTAACTCAAATAAAATTAAGTATTAATTACCTAATTCTTTGTAATTAGGTAATTAAAACTCTTATTTAATGCTCTTAAATAGTCCTATTATAGAAGAAAATTATGTAGTTACTGAACCTTTTGGTATATTTATGTACATTACAAATAATAGACATCCATTAAGGGGAAAGAGCACAGGAGTTTGTTGATTCATTCAACAAGGCCTTAATGAATAAGTACTATGGGGTAAGCCCTGAACTGGGTGCTGTGGGTAGAAAGATGAGCAGGATCCTTGTACTCATGAAGTCTACAGTTTAATGAGGAAGAAATCCACTTTAATAAATATAAAAACAGCTTATTAGCATTGTCATAAGAGCTATGCAAGAGAACTTATGAGAGAACATGAAACATCTGACTTGGCCTGTAATAAATGGTGGGTCAAGGAAGGTTTCCCTGAGAAGGAAGCTGGGACTTCACGAGACAAAATTGGTATTACAAGAAAGTGGGGGTGACTCCAGTGAAGGGTTTTCATTTTTCATTTGTGTTTGTTTCTGTCATCCAAGTTTGAAATTCAGTAAAAATGAGTTTTCTCAAAGGAGTGTCTGCAAACGTACAAAGTTAACTCTAACACCTAAAAAAAAAAAAAAAAAAAAAAAATTAGCACTTTTATCACCATTGACATAAAGTGGTCTTTGGGACCATAAGCATCCAGCTCTCAGTCATCACTCTGCCACTTCCTAGCTGTGCGACGTTAAGGACATCAGTTTACCTCTCAGCATCTCCTCGTCTCATTGCCTTGTTGATATAGTGAACATGTATATACAGCTGCTAGGGTTGCTGAATGAATCACATGAAATGATATAATACCCAAGTTCAAGTACTGGTATATGAGTGCTCAACCAATAGCTCCTTTCTTTCCACTTGGTTATTCTGTTCAAAGTAATTTTAATTAAAGGACATGTAGCAGTGGGTTCCAAAATTAGATGTACAATATCAATCAATGGAAGAGCTTTAAAAAAATGCATAGATCTAATCCCAAGAGATTTTGATTCATTAGCTCTTGTAAGGGGCCCAGTTATCTGTAGTTTTAAAAATACCTCAGGTGTTTCAGATGGTGAGCTGAGTTTAGAAACCACTTACCTAAGAAAGCTATAAAATGATCATCCCTTTTGAAATGTAATCAGGAGCATATATAGGGCTAAAATTCAGTACCTTGACTTTTAATTGAATCTAAACTGGCTTGGAAAATCCCTTCCTGATGGCACAAGACACAACACCATCATGATGTAATTAGAGCATCCTGAATTAACAAGTGGGCTGGAATAGTTTTCATACAAGGACACATTGAAAACTCTTCCACATTGGAGTCAATGCACAGTTGTAGAGCAACCACTTATTACTCTCGTACTTGTGTCAGGCACTATCCTAAGACCTAAAGCTATGCAAAAATTCAACCCTGACTCCAAGTTCTACCTCAAAGCTGTGAGTTCATCAGTTTTGTGCTCTAAGAAAAACAATCACTTAAGAAACACTGAACTTAGGTATTTGTGAGTGCACACGTTTGAGCTATTTTTAGCTCTTTAGGATGAATCCATGATATAATTATACCAGATTTTTTCTTCTGGAAGTTGAAACCACCCAGCCCTCATCTGTTAATAAATAACTACATTTATGGTTATCATTTGCTGTCACCACACAAGGTATAATTTGAAGGATGGACTTAAAGGAAAAGCAACTGTAAACAGAATGCAAGAACAACATTTGTGAAATAGTACACATTGTGTGTAGGTGATTTGAAACTGGACTTAAATGCAAGGATTTTACCATAATGTAGTTATGTTACTGTGTAGAAAGCATTCTCTTAGATGGGAGAAATAGCATAAAAATCTAACAGTGACTAAACTTTTCTGGTAATTCATTAAACTATTTCTCTAATCAAGAAAGATTATAATTTTTAACTTTAAAGCAGTTTCACAGTTTTATTAGTTTAACCTTTGACTCCTTTTTTCTTTCACTTAAACACACAAGAAAGACCGTATAGGTTATTACATTCAAATATATCTTTAAATAGAATTTCAAAGAAGTTTTTCAATTCAGAAACTTGAGGTACTGCATGTTCCAAGTCACCAGATAAATCTTTAGCCTATTTTAAATATACTATTAAATAACTTAAGGGATACAGAAACTTTAGATGGTTGAATACCTAGCCCTATTGGTAGTGGTTAAGAGCCTAAAGTTTGGAGCAGACTTTCTGATTTCAAATTCTGACTGTAACTTAGTAGCTTCATGACCTCAGGTCAACACCTTAAGCTTTCTTAATTTCTGTTTCCTCATCTTTAAAATAGGAGTAATAAACATACCTCCCTCATAGAGGTACTGTGAGAATGAAATAAATATATGTGGAACACTTAAATTAGTCTTTGGAACCTGAAAGATGCTCTCAAAAGTTGCTATCATGATCATTTCCTGCCAGTTGTATTGCTTAGTTGGGAGGAGGTTTTATTTGTACAGTCCCCAGTTATGAAAAAGTAAAAATATTAATTGAATTCCTACTGCCGGTCAAGCACAACGGTGCGTGCTTTCACATTCTCGTATAAATGGTAACAATATGGATTCCTTTGCACCCCACAGTTTCATGCGCTTGTCGTTTATCAGACCAGTGACAGAATGGTAGCGTTTTGGAGAACAAAAGGAAGGAAGGAGAAAGGTAGAACTGCATATTAAAGTAAAACAAAACCCCCTAAATCTCAGTGGCATATCACAAAGTTTATTTCTTGTTCATGCAAGTGGAAGATGGGGGCAGGGGAATTTGCTCCTGCTACTGTTTAGAAATGCAGGCCGAGAGTGGCTCTTCCACTGAATTGCAAGGCTGACATTATCTCCCCAGAGATCCGCAGATCTAGTGCTAGTGCACTGTCCCCAGGCAAACATCCCCTTGGCCAAGGTCAGTCACGTGGCTGCAAAGAAGGCTGGGAAACGTGCTTAGGAGGAAAGGAAGACTGGTTTGGTGAATAGGTTACAGTTTCAGACACAAGGTCTGAAAGGAAAGGTCTGGGAGGATGCAGCTGCAAAAAAAAATGTTAGGTAATCAGAATGGAAAATACAAATAAGACATTGAGAGTCTTATGGAAAGAGTAAGGGAATAGATGAGAAGGGATGGATGAAAACTCTGGAGATAGGAATAGGGCTTCTTAAAGGGACAGAGATGATGTGAGCGACAAGGAGAAAGTTGCTGAATGAAGTGTTAATATAAGAAAACCATTGGCCAGTTTCTGAATTTTGCCAAAAAGTGACCCATCCTTAGAAAAGTGGAAGTTCTGGCTTTTTTATTTATTTTAAACGTGTTCTGCAATATGCTGACTGTCAGATATAGCACTTAGTCCCACTTGATCAAAAAGATAATCAAGACTGGTAATAAAACTGTGAAATGTGCAGAGATCCCTGAATAAAGAATTTCCATCTTCTTTGTTGTCTCTAGCTTTCTGTTTGGGAGAGTTATAAAATCCAGTCCCCCTGCCTGTAAGATTAGAAGCCAAGCTGTCTGAGAGGACAACTAAATTGTCAGGAAGAGGAAGTTGAGATTTTTCTTACCAATAAAGATGTCTAAACTAAAGGCCATGTCCTGCTTTGGTAGTTTATGTATTTATGTGATTTATGTACCATATCAAACAGTCTATCACAATATCTATTGGTTAACAAATATAAAGATGAAAGATCATAGAAAACAGTTTATTATAACAGAATTGCGATTTTTTTTTTCCTTTTGCCTATTCCCCGTTCCTTTTTTTTTTTTTACGGTACGCGGGCCTCTCACTGTTGTGGCCTAGCCTGTTGCGTAGCACAGGCTCCAGACGCGCAGGCTCAGCGGCCATGGCTCACGGGTCCAGCCGCTCCGCGGCATGTGGGATCTTCCGGGACCGGGGCACGAACCCGTGTGCCCTGCATTGGCAGGCGGACTCTCAACCACTGCGCCACCAGGGAAGCCCCCCGTTCCTTCTTTTGGATCCTTTAAAGTATTTTAGTATGTTTCGTTTATAATTTTACTGAAATTTGTACAAATATTCCTATTTCTCTTTTATTATTCCTTCATTCAACAAATACTTGGTTTCTTCTCTGTACCAGATAAGGTTCTCCCAGTCAGTATTCCTTGAATGGAAAAGAATTTGGTCATTAAGGGGAGGATATTCTTTTCTGTACTTTCTGGGAAATTCAGGAAGGAGAAACTCTGTACTGCCAGTAACTTCCCTAATCAGAATGAGGTTCATCAAGATATCTGCCTAATATGTCCAAAAGTTTATGAGGAGAACGCAAGTTTTAGTTTAGATTTTCTGCTAATAGTAGTATCTTGCCTGATTGTTATAGAAAAATGGAAAACAATGAAAAGAATGGTTAAATAGTTCTCACAGCCATATCTTCCAGATATGGCCATCTAGGCTAACATATCTGATGTAACTCTGATAATACTATATATGTTCTGTAATAGATTTTTAAAAACATTCTCACAGAATTCTGAACATTTCTCCAGATAAGTTTGATGATTGCAGAATATTTTGGGGACATATCATAATTTATCTGAACAGTTCTCTCATTGGATACAATTCATTTTTAATTTGTGCTATTATGTCACTGCAGATGAATTTTTCTGGACACTCATGATTCTGTTATTAAAATTTCTGTAAATTAAAATGCTGCATCAAAGAATTTTCAGATTTTAAAAACACTTGCCAAATTGCCTTTCAGAAAGGTAAAGCCAATTGCAGTTCCTACCAGTGGTGTATGAATATCCTGTTTTCTGCCCCTCTCCCGAGACTAATTATTACCATCTCCTTTTAATTTGAACTTCAGAGTCTCACAGTTATTTGAAATGTTACAAAAGTATCACTCTTTTAAAAAGTAAATTTTGCTCATCAGGATAAAGTTAGTGTGAAAGACTGTGAAATGTAACATGGTGTTGTTATGCTCAGACATGCTTCATGTCTTCCGCCAATTTTCCTGTCTTATTAGACTTTGTTTAATAGTTTATAATTGCAGGGGGTTGATTATCACTGGGCTTCAAATGTAATTTTACGTTTATATAGAGACTGTCATGATTTTAATTTATAACTTCTTTGGCAAAAAAAAATTCCATGATTTGTGAAAACTATTAATTACATCAGTCAAAAACAGAATTGTCTCAAATATAATTTCTTTACCTTCAACTCCATGTAATATAACAACTCATGCTGAAAATGAAGTAATAGTATCCTTATATTGTAATGTTTTTTGGCAAAATAATCACCACGACTTGCGAAGACAGTCTAGTAATCTTTTGAGACAAAGTATGTCTCAAACAGATCGTCTTCAGCTCCACTTTCACCTAATACGGTAACTGTTGCTGAAAATGAGTTTTTACCTTTCTTCTTTCCTTTATAACAAATTAAAAAAAAAAAACCCTGCAAAGTCATGCTTCTCCCAGGTACCCCACACACTAGCCACAGTGGATCATTGCACTTTTTAAAAAATACAGTATGTATTTTTATTTTTTTAGCTTTGTAATTTGGCTCACATTGTTTCCTCTGCCTCCAATACCCTTTCTTTTCTTTGTGAGCTCCTTCTCATTCTTTAAAACTCTATGTGGTAGATGTGACACGTGGTGCCTGTTCCTACACACTCCTCATAGAACTACCAAAGTTCCTTCCTACGAAAGGTGGACTGGACGTAGTCAGCCGTGTTTGTATTGTAGGATTTGGGTAACCAAGCTAGCCAAGTGCACCTGAGGTGAACACCTGAACAAAGCTGCGCTAATCAAAATGCTTGCCGAGGAATCTGGAATAGTTGCTGAGACGCTAAGAAGTTTGCTGAGCAGAGCTGAACCTGAAGGTCACTTTTACTGGGGAGAGAATATATGCGACTTTGTCAAGCCTTAGGTGTGTGAAAATTACAGTACAGCAGAAATCATTAGCAAGCTATGAAGCCAGTCTGCAGAATGGTTTCCATACTGATTTTCATAAGAGGTAGCATTCCAATCCATGTATCCTTTTTTACTTTCTCTAGTTTAAATGATTTCTCTTCCTTGAAATAAAAGGGCTTTGAAAAGAAGGCAGTTCAAATACTATTGCTTCCCTGAAACTTTAACAGAGCACCTATAGACCGATTTAATTACTTTTAATCTGTTGTTAGGTATTCGTATATATGATACAATATCTTATCATTAATTATGTTTTTTCCAATAGTGAAGACCTAAAATTGAGTGCTTACTATAAACTATACATGATGCTGTTATTATAATGTATGCATTATTCTCACATCAACACTCTAAAGTTGGCATTCACTCCATATTATTAATGAGGTTATATCCTTTGCCCAACATCATTAGTGGAAGCAGAGGGAGCCATGATTCCATCCCAACTCTATCTGATTCCAGATGCTATGTCTCAAACCACTATATTAAACCAACCCTCAGCACTAATAGTTGTTTGTCATCTCTTGCTAAATGGTGAGTTCCTTGAAGTTAGCATATTATGTATGTTGTTTCAGATGTTAGGATAGTACCTATTGAATACCAAAGGCTCAATACACATTAATTGAATTAAAATTCTCTAGCATTATCCAGATTGTAGTCTCTGGTTATTTATTTTTTAAAATTTGTTTATTTTATTTATTTATTTTTGGTTGCGTTGGGTCTTCGTTGCTGCACGCGGGCTTTCTCTAGTTGCGGCGAGCGGGAGCTACCGTTCCTTGCAGTGTGCGGGCTTCTCATTGTGGTGGCCTCTCCTGCTGTGGAGCGTGGGCTCTAGGTGTGTGGACTTCGGTAGTTGTGGCACGTGGGCTCAGCAGTTGTGGCTCACAGGCTCTAGAGCGCAGGCTCAGTAGTTGTGGCACACAACAGTTGTTGCTCCGTGGCATGTGGGATCCTCCCGGACAAAGGCTCAAACCCTTGCCCCCTGCATTGGTAGGCAGACTCCTAACCACTGCGCCACCAGGGAAGTCCATAGTCTCTGATTATTGATTTGACTGTTTCTAAGCAGTTAACATTAGGACAAACATAAAGGCCCACATATATACACACATTTGTACAAATATCAGATACCTAAATTATTGAGATTCTTTATTTTCTGTTTCTTCAGTGTGGAGACAAATAATTTATTTTATATTTTGGTACTGTACTCAGTAGTAATTTAGAAAGTGAAAATTGTAATATAGAACTCAATGGAACACATTTTACACACCTAATGGTAGCATCATCCATTTCTCTTCGAGACTATAAAAAAAGGAAGTTAACATGATAGACTCTGCAGTCAGTGAAGGAAAGTGAAGGAAATTTTAATGATTTTACCTGAAATTTCCATAAGTGGCAATGAGTGCTAATTTGGCCATGCAATAGAAATACTGAAACCGATGCAATTTCTAACTGTATAATTATGTTACTAATTCCATGGTTGAATTAATGCAATTTGATTTACCATGGGAAAAGTCCGTAAAGTGTTTTGATCTGCTGAAATATGAACAGTCATATTTAGGCTGCATGTCTGTATTTTTCTTTTAAACAGTATATTCCCATCTTCATTCCTATCAGTAGATTTCAGGTTAAACAAAATTTGAAATATTTAACTCCTAGCAAAACAAGAAAAAAGGGATGGGGAAATGACTTGTTTGTAATTTTATTTAATAATTACTTTAAAAATCAAAGGAATTAGAACAAGTCTACCTTTTTTTTTAACATCTTTATTGAAGTATAATTGCTTTACAATAGTGTGTTAGTTTCTGCTGTATAACAAAGTGAATCAGCTCTACATATACATACATCTCCGTATCTCCTCCCTCTTGCATCTCCCTCCCACCGTCCCTATCCCACTCCTCTAGGTGGACACAAAGCACCCAGCTGATCTCCCTGTGCTATGCAGCTGCTTCCCACTAGCTATCTATTTTACATTTGGTAGTGTATATATGTCCATGCCACTCTCACTTTGTCACAGCTTACCCTTCCCCCTCCCCATGTCCTCAAGTCCATTCTCTGTGTCTGCGCCTTTATTCCTGTCCTGCCCCTATGTTCTTCAGAACAACATTTTTCTTTTAGATTCCATATATATGTTAGCATACGGTATTTGTTTTTCTCTTTCTGTCTTACTTCACTCTGTATGACAGACTGTACGTCCATCCACCTCACTACAAATAACTCAGTTTTGCTTCTTTTTATGGCTGAGTAATATTCCATTGTATATATGTGCCACATCATCTTTATCCATTCATCCGATGATGGATACTTAGGTTGCTTCCATGTCCTGGCTATTGTAAATAGAGCTGCAGTGAACATTGTGGTACGTGACTTTTTTTCAATTAACGGTTTTCTCAGGGTATATGCCTAGTAGTGGGATTGCTGGGTCGTATGGTAGTTCTATTTTTGTTTTTTGAGGAACCTCCATACTGTTCTCCATAGTGGCTGTATCAATTTACATTCCCACCAACAGTGCAAGAGGGTTCCCTTTTCTCCACACCCTCTCCAGGCTTTATTGTTTGTAGATTTTTTGATGATGGCCATTCTGACCAGTGTGAGGTGATACCTCATTGTAATTTTGATTTGCATTTCTCTAATGATTAGTGGTGTTGAGCATCCTTTCATGTGTCTGTTGGCAATCTGTATATCTTCTTTGGAGAAATGTCTATTTAGGTCTTCTGCCCATTTTTGGATCGGGTTGTTTGTTTTTTTGATATTGAGCTGCATGAGCTGCTTGTATATTTTGGAGATTAATCCTAACAAGGCTACCTTTAACTGAATGCCACAGATTACTATTTACTGTAAAATTGATAGGATAAACCTCTTCCCTCTTACTCCTTTGACACAATTTAGCAAGAGTTTAATCATCACTAGATCAGTGATAAACAGACATCTTGTCATTTTGCCCATGCCACCCCTTATGAGTAGCTACAGCAAGCATGCTTTTTAAATTTGGATTTTCCTACAGAAATGAGTCATTATCTTATCCTCCAACTATATCAGCACATGAACACACACACAAAATCTATACTGATGGCACAATATTTGTTATAACAGAAACACTGGCAACAATTTAAATGTCTCTCAATAATGACTCTTTAAATTACAGTATAGCCATTCCAACATACTACACTCTTTAAGGCAACCATTAAAAGGAATGAGATATCTCTCTATGTATTACACAGAATAATCTGCAAGGATATAAAATAAAAAGTGCAAGGTACAGGGCAGTGTATAGAGTATGCTACCATTTGATAAAATGCTTTTTGAATGCATTCCCAAGTTCATGTATTTTCCATTCAAATAAATTGCTCAAAAGTAAAATAATATTCAAGTGTCAGCAGCCACTATCTAAAATGTTCGAGGTTCCTTAAATGATCATCTTTTGATTTTGTATTGTACCTGACTTCCATCTTCCAGCCTCCATTACTAGCTAACAAAGTAACTACAGTTTTTTTTCATATTCTTTTTTCACCTTTATAAATGTGCAGAATTTCTTTTTGATATCCCTTCCTAAGCCCTCAGCTGGATAGGAAGAGGAGGCATCCCTCCTTGGTTGGTTTGTCATTCTCCCATCCGCGTCATGCAATGGGTTGCAAGGAGGGCTAGAACCAGGGCTGATGTGCTAACATGTGCAGAGGTGGAGCATCTCTGGTCACGGCCAGTTCCGGCATAAATGAAGGAATCCCATAGCCAAGGCCCTTTAAATGATTCCTCCTCTCCCCTCTTGAAACAGAGGCCCTTCTTTCTTCTTTTCGAAAAAAGGGTTTCCTGTTTCCTCTCCTCTGTTGTGCTTTATTGGAGATGGCAGGCCTTAGAACTGGCCTTCCTGGCACATCAGCAAACTAGCACATGTAGAAAAAGACAGTTTCTCCAGGGTGAGGAAGCTGAAACTTCCAAACAAAAGGAATGTAACAGCAGACATCCTGCCAGTTCCCTTCTCAGGGAAGAACCAACCAACCCTTGTGTCCTGTTGGCAAAACTCCTTGAAGTTGAACCACTTCCGGGAATACAAAAACAACAAACATTCTAGGACATCTGTGTTATTTAAGGAAACTTTTTAGACAATTTATCAGTCACTGTCCTCTGGAGTCCCTTAAACCCAGCATTTTGTGGTTTTGATGTAGATGTTTGAATATTACAGAATAAGTGTAAACTGGGACAGTTGCTCTCTCTCCTTCCCCAGTATCAGATTTGTCAGTATCAAAGTTGGCAAATGAAAACACAAAGCCAGTTTAGACTTCATTTCTATGGGTTTTCTTTTAAACAATATACCCCTATCCTCTTCCAATGAACAGATTTCTCGCTGAGCAAAAACTGAAATATTCAGTTCATCTAGCAAGAGAAGCAAAGAACGAAATGAGAGAGGATTTGTGATTTTTAGGTAATAATTATTTAAAAATCAAAGTAATTGGAACCAAGTCTTCCTGGCATGAAGTAAGATACTTGAAGTTGACTAATTTGGTACAAAATCTGCATGTATTTGTCAACTGTATTTACACACACACAAACACACACACCACACACATAACAGCCCTCTAAGATCACACTGCCAAAATTTATTTATACTTGTACTATTTCATGGTATTAAAAGTTAAATTTTATTTCAAGGACTATCACAGCCTAGAGATAAATATAATCTAAGCACTGAGAGAGTACATTTTGGAAAATAAGCTAATATTTTCATGATAAATCTTACATACCTATCACTTGTCATTCCAAAAGCTCCTTACATTCTAGATTCCAGAATTAAAAGGGGAAAGGGTTTTGCATTTAAGAAGTATAAGCTGAAAGTATTTATTTCAATTCAATATGGAATAGGCTGAAAGTATTTATTTCAATATAGAGTATTTATCAGAATCAAGATAACAATGTATACAAACATTTACATAACAAGAGGAACAATAGACAGTGCAGCACGTTTAGAAAAATAATTAAAAGTTTTGTTGCATTTACAGGTAAGTGCCACACTGAAAATTTACAACACAGTAATTTACTGCAATCAATGACAGGGGAGTTCCACAAAGAAACAAAGCTCTTACACTCCAGATTTTTGGAAGGTATTATTGGAATGCTTAACTGTAACCACAGAATTTGTACATCCTTAAGGATTGAGCTCACAAAAGTCACAAACAGTTTTCATAGCATATATTATGTAAATGGAGTCCACTGTGTTCAGACAGCTGGCTTAGTGTCTCTGACAGGTGTGAAGCCTAGAAGAATTACTGGCTTGATGGTGATCTTTCTGTATCCGGCAAGACAGACCTTCTCCACAGTAACAACGCTGGAATATCTCCAGCCCGTGAGAGCCTTTTCTCCTGTGCTTGGTGCACACTTGACCTTCTTTGAGAACAGGTTTACAGATCTTGGACCAGAAATGTCTAGCACAACACAACCCTGTAGCACAGTCTGATGATCGAAGACAGACAGAACCTTCTTGTCCTAGGAAGACAATAGGAAAAGTACATGGTCACTGCTAAGCCTGTGTTATTTCATTAAGGTGATCTGAAAGACACTACTGATGTGCTAACAAAAAAGAATGAGTCTTTAGATACTTTAACCTACCTTTGGTATGATACATTTTTGAAGACAGTGTAGTTCTTCTGGAGTACCCATCCAAGGTGCTGTGATCATTACCAAAGCTTTCAATAATGGTTTCCTCAATTTCTCCTCGATTGAAATGATTGTGATCAGAAGGCATGCATATTCCTAAGGAAACAGGAGATAGTGATTAACTCCTGAGCTGTAATTTGTTACTGCTAATAGCTGTGACAGTGGCAGTGTCTGCACCGATTTGAGATACCTCACTGTAGTGAGGTTAATTTAGACACGAGCCAAACTTCCAGGTGTTAAAGCAAAACTCCCCAGATGGACAGAAGCATCAGTCTGTACACTGTGCACTCACAGGTAACATCCCCAATCTAGCCACTTAAAATACTTTCCCACCAACTGCGGTAGTGGCAGTGAAATTTCTGCCCATTTTAATATCACCCTTGGGGCAAGAAAAATAAAATCAGTCACTTAAAAAATTGTTTTTAAAAATAACGTCTCTGCCCTTGGTGCTATATAGGTACTGCCAGACTAAGTTAAGCAAATGCAATGCCTGCTGCCTGGAAGATTACACTCTTTACCAGCAGTTACTTTACTGTATAATTTCTATATTACAGAGATTTAGTTAGTTCACCCGGAGTATTACTGGGTCCTAAGGAGGATCACCACCCTTAAGTTTATTTCTGGAGACTTCTTTGGCTGAGTCTACCTCTTTGAGGCATTAAACTTTTGTGGATCTGTGGTTGGGGGGAGGAGTACTTATTTTAAGGTAGCAGGAGGTAGAGGCAGAGAAGGATGGAGAAGCCTGGATGTGAGGGCATCAAGATCTTTAAGAATGGCCAGCACAGATAAATCACTCTGTCTTCTGATTGACAACAGTCTGAACAGGGATCTTGAGGGAGAGGCTAGTCTGGCAGAGCTGTGAGAGGCACCATAAGAAAAATGGAAAAGGCAACTAAACGCCCGGTCTGGTTTCCTTGGTCTCTGTATAATTCCACCTCCCTCCCCATCTTCTTTCTCAAATGGTATCAAGGCTCTCTCTAGACAAATTTTTATGGAAGGGCCCACTCTGAGGTAAGACGTCGTGTTAAGTAATCGAGGGGCACAAAGGGAGAAGGAGCTCCAATATCTCTGTACTTCTCTTTGCTCCCTTGTTAAACACTAACCTGAAAACATTTCAGGGGAACCTCGCACGCTGAACTCCCATTTGCAGGTGGTGCCACAGCGTTCTCAAAGCTGAGAGCATTGTCTCCCAACTGTAGACGCACAAGCGCAGGATGGTTCCTTCCTTCCGAAAGGAAGCTACCCGACTCACCATTTTTGCAGTAATTCCCAGGGCAGCACATAGCGTGACGCATGCAGCGTTTTCGGCGCTTCCTGCAGGAGAGGCAGATTTGCGCGCCTGCACCCGCTCCGCGGGTGGAACTCGCGCAGTACTCATCGGTGCTGCACTCCTCGTCCTCGGCGCACGGGTACGGCTGCGGGAGGGGGGCCAGGAGAGGGTGAGGCACCTGGGCAGCCAGGTACCACACTCCTGGACTCATCGTAGTCCCTTTGTGTACATGAACCTCTCCAAAAGCTGCTGCCGCCCACTGCTCCCAAAGGCAGAGTTTCCAAATGCGCCTTGAACTGCACACAGCACGTTCTACGCCCTCCTCCCCCAATGAGACCTCGTCAGGGTCACAGCGTCCCCAGGTCCCCAAGACCCTTCTCACCTGGTAGTTGTCAATGGTCTGGTACTTGTTGCCTCCCTCGAACAGAATCCCCGGAGCAGCGCTGACTGCGAAGCCTGGGTGCCCGGCAGCGCCGCCCAGCGGTGGGGGCAGGTTCTTGATGGCGTTGGAATTGAGGAGAACCGAGTTCAAGGTGGCACTGACTCCGAACAGAGGGTGACCGCAAAGAGCCGCAGCTACTAGGGTAACCAACACCCGGGCAGCACCCGCTGTGCCCAGAGCCGTCATCTCAGAAGGACTCAAGGGAGACAAAGAGAAAGGAGGAATGTCGCTTTGCAAGCCTGGTCCCCACGAAGCTGTGCTGGCGCAGCTGCAGAGTCAGGGTTCCGAGAGCCTCCACCGGTCCCAGAGTCCTGACTGCGGGGCTCTGCTCCGCCACCGCCACCGCGGCTGCCTTTATACTGTGGGCTGTGAGCATTCCGGCCCCTCGGGGGGGGGAGACAACAAAGCCGGGTTGGGATTTCAAAGCGTTGGGAGGGGCTGGAAGGGGGTGTGTTTGTGTACATGAAGGGGAGCCTTTGACACTCTTCACCCCGCCCCTCCCTTGCGCAGTCGTTCCCCCGCCCAGCTCACCTTCGGGGTGATGGTAATCAGTGAGCATTAGAGGAGACAACTTTAATAAATGCGGGAAGTGGGAGGAACTCGGGTGCCCTTGCCTTGCAGTAGGGGTAGGGGCATTGGGATCTGAAATACTTTTCAGCCAGGCATTGTGATATTCTCTGCAAAATCACTTTTCTTCTTTCTTCTTTACGCCAGTACTATTTTTTGTTGTGCACACAAATAATATTGAGTATTAAATACAACCAGATTAGTAATTCAAAGTCTCTACCGAAACGTCTCAGCGAGAGGGCCAGGTGGCCCTTGCAAGTTGCTGATTAACCCTTTAGAGTCACGGTTTGCAGATTTGGGGTGAGATCCTCGGTTTTAAGTTCGTTCGATTCCACCCCCCTTCTTCCCCTCCCCCCCCGCCCCCACGAGAAAAATGTGCAAAGAAGGACATTTGCACATCAAACGAGGGTAAGAAGGAAGAACTAATTCTCTTTTGATGGGAAGTTTAGAGAGGGAGGCGAGAGACTGGTGTTTGGACATTAGATCAGGGGTGGAGGGAAGAGGGAAATGACCATCCGATAATCAAGCTATTTAATGTTCTTTGAATCTGAGCAGTCGCGGCAGTAGATGAACTTGATTAGACAGACGCGCAAGATCAAAGTGGCAGGAGCGAAAGCGGACAGGGTCCAACGGCTGGGTCAGTGGTCCTTCCCTGATTCCCCCTTCTCAGCGGTGGGTTAAGGCAGGGAGATAAGAAACCCTTAAGGCTTAGCGCCTTCCTCATTAGTATTTCATATTGCAAAGCTTCTGAACGCCTGTGTTTGATCCCAACTCAAGACAGTTCCCGGAATCAGGGAATACCCGCTCTAGGGAGATAAGAGACTAGCTTCTGGAAAGGGGAAGCTGAAAGTGAGTTTGTCGTCATGTAAGTCAGTGTATAAAAATAATAAAGTAAGGCTAGTGTGTAAGAATGCCGTCCTGCTCATGCATCGCAAATAATTGATTCAACAAAAAAATATTGGAAGCCTAGTGCCCTGGCAATGGGCTATCCTTCATGTTGGTGCCCTCTGGGGGTGGTGGTGGTGGTGGTGGGGCGGGTGGGCGCGGGGGTGCATTGAATACAAATATTCTAACTAAAGTAATAATACAGATAAGAAATGTACACAGTTCTTTTTAAAGCGGGTTGATGTTATAAGTATCAGAAGATGGATAACTGCTACGTGAATTTAGAAAAAGAGATGATTGAATAACCATTGTTGAATGAAAAAGCCTAGGGTGTATTTATTTTGTGCTCCTCTAACCTCCAGGGTATTTATAATCACTCTACATACCAACCTACTATATTGATTACTGGGACCGCCACCAAGTGTAGCCAGTGGTTGTCTTGCAGTAGTATAATTATCCTAAAGTTAAGAGAGGGAGGGGTAGTTTTAAAAACAAGTTTGTAATCCTCTGTGTTCTAATTCCTTGGGTTTCAAAGGTCATATTAAGAATATCTTCTAAACAATTATTTAATAATGCCTCTACTTGCACTGGTGCCCCTCCGTCCTATCCTAAATTCTATCTATCCTGTGAAATTTCCTCTGGTTTACTGATAATTCCTCCTTAAAATTCTAACATGGATTAACTGGCACATATTTCTTTAGATTTTTTTAAGAACATGTACAGTAACTTAGACTTGGCTACGACTCTGAAAATTTTTAGAACAAATTGAAATTCGGAAACAAAGGGGAGGTTGTTTATATTGGCTTTTAAAAAATGAGCCTAAGAAATGAACAAGCCAATACACCTTTTGCTGAGAATCAGCAATGAACCAGGTCTCCCCTGGGCAGATATGCCATGACCCTCAGCCAACATGAAGTTTATATAGATGGAGAGGTATTGTAGGGTAAAAAGGTGAAGGCATAGGGGATTTTAGGTGCCATATTATCACCTGCAGAATATTGATAACAATGTCAGTAATCAATGTGTTGAGTACCTTCTGTGTGGTAGAAAGTCTAGAGTCTGTCTTAAATTCTTACAATGTTGAAATGTGGAGAAAGAATCCCATGCCCTTGGGATGGGTTAAAATATTTCTTCCTACTCCCATTCTCCTATTTAAATATTTAAATATACAATATGCTTTGCCACACTGAAAGCCAGTTTCTTTTCCTCTTTTTGGAAGAGATGGTAAATGTTAAAACATTTAACGAATTTAGTCCATTAAGAACTTGAATTCACAAATGAAACCATTGTCTAGAGGCCAAAAAAAAAAAGTGCAACAGTTTAATCAGTAAAAGGAAAACTTCAACAAAAAGGCATGTTGCATAAATTCAGTCTTGATCCCTGAACATGTACGTCTGTTATGGTCTAATATTCATTAAGCTTAGACAGTCTGCTGTGTTGAGTTAGGGAAGCTGAGCCAAGATTAGGGTTTCATGAGTGGATCCTTCCCCACTTCCCACGTTCCTCCTGAAGTCATGACTTGAAAGCTAATAATAGTGAATTGGTCAATATCTGAGTTCCTACTATGAGCTAAGCACTGTATGTGGTGTATGTGGTGCTGTGTGAAAAAAGATGAGTACTCAGGTTATCTACCTACAAATAATTTAGAGGAGGGAGGGGAAGTAAGCTCTCAAATTATACAGGAAAGAACTTACGTAGGAGGTCCTCAGAGAGAGCTGGGTCTGTAGCAGGCCACCCCTCTGTTCCAAATGGGAAAACCTAGTTTGTCGATGGAATTGAATCTCAATTTGAACATCCTTTTCATGATTGAGTTTGCTCAGTGGCCACAAAAGAGCAGGATGAGTAAGGAGATAAAGTGAAGTTCGTTGTTCCACCAGCATCCAGTTTAAATTCAGTGAGTGACCATTATATGCAGAATGCTACCCTAGTCCCCTTGGGAATATACCTGCAAAATATTAAAGGCAGCCTTTTTGTCCTCAGAAAGCTTTCTGTCTATAGTAGAGTAGTTGGGGAAACAAATACACCTACATGGAATGGAGGAAGAGCTTTTCCAAAACAGATTATACTTTGGTACATATTAGGTCATGGGGAAGATTATATTTTGGGACATATTAGGTCTAGGAATTGTGACCAACAAACCTTGGGGAAGAGAGTGTTCTGATGACTCTGAGTCCCTCCCGGCAGATAGATGACAGAGGTGATAGAAGTTGGGGTAGGTGTATTTAGTTTTTAGGCCTAGCTTGTTTAGGGAAACCCTGCCTCTTATTTGATCTGGTTTAAATAGAACCGTAATTAATGCAGTAATTTTAATACTGTGGATTAGGTTTTAGAATAGGTGGAATGTTTACCAACGTGGAATTGAACCACATAACTCAGGAAGGGCATAACGTGAGCCTTCCTCACATTCTAAATTCTGTATGTCTGGCATAGAATATTCATCAGCCTCTTCATCCATGAGGGAGACAGGAAAATACACTCCAAAAATCACCATGCTATTTGCAAACCGTTTGCCATCTTTGCTATTTCAAATTCTTACGTAACTGCTACATTTTTTTTTGCTACATTTTTAATTCATTACCTTCCTCTCTTCCTTTCTTCTTCCTCCCTCTTTCCC
>NW_006798376.1:981102-1097069 GCF_000442215.2 Lipotes vexillifer
TCTTTCCCTTCCTTCCCTCCTTCTTTGCTTCTTTCTCTTTGTTAAATCAAAGGAAGCAGATCTGTTGCCATTTAATTTTACTTCACTGGGAAACACTGAATAAATGTCATTCCTTACGGTGAGTGTTGCCAACATTTTTGGAGTACTGATCTTGAATTTAGAGTAGGGATTCTTCATTCCTGAGTTTAGTTAAAAAAAAAAAAAAATTCTTATGACTTTCTCATTGGCCTTTAAAAGATTTGGGTCTTAATGCTTTTCCTGATGTTAAAAGAGCTTTTAGAGCATGCCCAAGTTACGACTCCCGAGAGGATGGATTAGGTTTTTCTGCACTCCTCACTCAAAAAAGAAGGCGAGATTTGACAATGATTATGTTTATTTGGTCAGTGGAGATGGCCAGCCCTGATAAGTCAGGCTCCATGGTAGCTCTCTACCCTAGCTCAGAAGATGTGTTTTACAGAAGCAGGACATTAAAAGCTCATCTGAGAATAGAGCTCAGAACCCAGAAACTTTTAACTAAAAATCAGAGAGGAACTTTTCTGATGTCCTGCACTCAGAAAGATCCTGTGGTATGTAGTTACAAGGAGTACAAAACTGCCCTTTAACATTCCCTAAAGGATTTGACATTTCCAGCCATGAAGACAGACCAATGACAGCAGAAGGCGGGATGCAAGATCCTCTTAAAACAGTCTCCAGAGCTAGAGAAAAATCATTTCCTTTCATGTCACTGAGTTTCTCTTATTACCCGCTTTATAATGCAAGCACTTTGCAAGGGTCATGCCCAAGAAAAGTGTTGTGCCGTGGTTTCAGGATTCTGGGGCCGGAACACTGCGCACTGGGGACTGCTACTGTGATAGCCACCAGCTGGCTGGTAAATATGGGAACTTGGTCAAGCCACTTAACTCTCAGTGACGGTGTTGGTCTTTCACTTTTAAAATGGCATGGGGGGCTGGTTGGAGAGGTCCCTCTGACTACAAAAGCATCTTTCTCCCTCCCCTCCCCACCTTTCTCTCTCTCTCTCTCTCAGGACTGCCAGGGCATGGCCTTCTGTACTCTGATTAAATAGGCACATCCTGCAAGAGGCCTGTTCTTTCAGGCAGTCTAAAGGTACAATTATAATCCCTGACATCAATACTGTATTTTGATTTTTTTCATTTAAAAGTTTTTTTATTTATTTGTGGCTGCACTGGGTCTTCATTGCTGCACACGGGCTTTCTCTAGTTGTGGCGAACGGGGGCTACTCTTCCTTGCGGTGCGCGGCTTCTCATTGTGGTGGCTTCTCTTGCTGCGGAGCGTGGGCTCTAGGCACACAGGCTTCAGTAGTTGTGGCTCGTGGGCTCTAGAGTGCAAGCTCAGTAGTTGTGGCACACGGGCTTTAGTTGCTCCGCGGCATGTGGGAATCTTCCCGGACCAGGGATCGAACCCATGTTCCCTGCATTGGCAGGCGGATTCTTAACCACTGCGCCAACAGGGAAGCCCTGTATTTTGATTTTGAAGAAAGCATACAAGGTTTAAGTCTTTGGAAATAAGGTAAATTACTTGAACCAGGTGATATTTTTTAAAAGATGGAGAAAAAAAAAATATATATATAGAGAGAGAGATTTCTAGTTTACATCATACATTCTCTTGGAGGAAATTCAGCAAATACAGAGAATTCAAAAACAGAAATAAATGCCGTGTGCAAACCCACCACTCAAACGAAACCACTGTATACTTTTAGTTTCTACACACACATGCACACAAACACAGGCACATATATATGGATGGAAAGCAAGAGAGAGAGTAAGAAATATTTTTGATTCACAAAATTGATTGTAATGTTTTAGAGCTGAATTTTTTTGACAATCACTAAATCTGAGACTAGTGAATTGTAATGAGACCTTGAGGTGAAAAATAGAAAGCAGGACCTTGATAACACTTCTGTGTCCCGAGACCCGGTCTTAGAATCGCCAGGGAGTGGGCCAGGATATGGGCTAGAAACAGAACTATTAATTTCAGTGGCGAAGAGGAGCGATGTATAAATTGTGCAAGCATTATTCATCACCCTTAAGTCCCAAAAATAAAAAAAAAATTTTCGGATGAGTTCAGGAATAGAGAAGGGTGGAAGGAGGCAAATTGGGGGAGCTACCAGTTGGGCAGATCCAGAAACCTCCAAACTCGTGCCGTGTGCCCCATACCCAGCCTCCAGCCATGGATAATTTCCCAGCAGGCAGGCCCCGGGGTGTCCTGCACTTAACCAAGCCAAGAATTCCCATTGTTCACGTGCTCCCGGGAGGCTGCTCACGGTGGCTGCACTTTGGTGTCACAACCTGTCGCCAGCATACAGTAGTGTAAAATGAAGCTTGTTTAAAGACTCTCTTTGATGAGTGAAGATCAAACGGCCTGGGGACCCCCGGTCTTAATCAGACTTGAGCCAGGATGGCATTTTCACAAATAGTCCGTTTGCTCGGCTTTGAGCAGACTTTGTGCTCAGCACATTCATCCGGCTGCGGGGCGGGTAATCTCGGCTGAAGCCTCTTGCCTGGTCGCAAATCCATTCACACTACAGTGGCTGCTGTTGGTTTGCTGTGTCAGTTCATGGGCAAATAAATATAGGGCCCTTCTGACTTAATTAAAGTGGGGTGAGAGGAAAGGTGACTGAGAGGAAGATAAAAGCTTCGAGCGACATCAGGCTACCCTGTGTCTGACTGCAAGTGGGAGAAAGCCGCTCTTCTGCTGCCCCCTGGTGGAAGTTCCGTAGAAGTTCTTCATAGGGAGGATACAAATGATCTATTAATCACGCGATTTACTCTTGAAACTTATTCTCCAGGTTCAGTTATTTGCATATCGTATACCTTCTTCATGTTTTAGCATCTTCGAAGTTGAATAATCTCTTGTACTTCTTAATATTCCACACAATTCCTTGTTCACAGAAGAATTTAAATCTTCACAAATTAGAATTAAAATGACAACTGGGATCCAAGACATAGGTTCTCAATAAATGTTCATTTTGTTCGATTGAAGTTGAAAGTCTCTATATTGCATTCCTAGATAAAAATGTCAAGGTATAAAGATAGTTATAAATATTCTATTATAGGTAATCCTAGGCCAAATAAATATTTTTTTAACATCTTTACTGGAGTATAATTGCTTGTTTCCACGGTATAACAAAGTGAATCAGCTGTACATATACATATAGCCCCATATCTCCTCCCTCTTGCGTCTCCCTCCCACCCCTCTAGGTGGACACAAAGCACCGAGCTGATCTCCCTGTGCTATGTGGCTGCTTCCCACTAGCTATTAATTTACAAGGCCAAATAAATCTTAAGAAAGCTCATATATATATATGTATATATATATATATATATATATATAACTATTCAGTGAGAATAAAATTTTAAAAGGATATTAATTTTTCATATATTTGAGAAATAGTAACCATTTCAGAGTTCCATGTTCAAAATGAAGATACAAACTTATAGGCTTATGTAAATTAAGTTATAATACACTATTTAATATCAGTACTTTCATTTCTTTAAGGCCAACATGTTATACAAGTAGAAAAAGAACAGTAGAAAAATTAATAAAACACATGCTAGAAATGCACCTCCTACATAATATATGTAGCTGTTAAAATTATTATTGGTAGTTATTTATTGTTATTATTTAACAGTTAATAATTCTAAACTACTCCCCAATTTTTTCTTGTAACTCATTTTCCTTAAACAGAAGTCCTGGCAGAAAAAAATGTTCTACTACTAGAATTTCTTTTAACGAGTAAAGGATTCTGGAAGATATTTCTTTTAACGAGTAAAGGATTCTGGAAGATATGTGAGAAACACTATCTCTAAACATTCAATTCAAGAAATATTTTTGTGTACTAAATTCTTAGCTATGTTAGATGCTAAGCATAAAATTGTGCACTATTATTTCAGTATTATAATCTAAAATATATTTACAAGAATGACTTTAAGGTAAGAAGCAAATTGATCTCAATCAACCTTTTCAAAATGTCATTGTTTAATTAGACCCTCTTCACAACTTTTGATTGGGCTATGTTTTCCACCAGTATCTTTATTTTCTTCTCACAGTATTATTTTGATACAGCTGATTCTATTTACAACAAGAAAGGCACTCTTTAAAGTGAGCTCTAAGTTTAAAAACAAGTGAAAAGCATTTTGCAAATATCAACAGTTTTGTGAATTCAGCTTAGGCACTAGTTTACTTAGAAGGTATGGAAGTGTCATGCAGAGAATCTAGTGCCTAATTAGCTTTCTATTAAAAGCATATCCCCCTATCACTTTCTGCTAATATCATTTACTACTGTCATTTGCATTTGCTAATAATTTTAACAGGGAACTGTGGCTAGAGCTGTGAAGTCTAAAGCTAAAGCTGTATTTAGTTTACTTCGTTTTTAGAGTTGTTGATTTGCAGGCGAAGTCCTAAATTTATCTGGAAAATTACCTTGCTGTGGTTTTATTAGTAGCTCAGATTAGAAAAGAAGTAAGTTAATAGGTAAGTAAAAAATAAGTGGAGCTTTTACCTGCAAGTGTATGAGAAATAGGCTTACCATTATGAAGTATTTCCATGGCACAGATGCAACGGATGTAAATAACCTCAAGAACATAGATGAATAGTCGAAGTAAAACACTTAAGAAGTGATGAGTTTTGCATATTTACTACCTTGTTTTTAAAGATATAAGTTATTTAATTGTAAATTTATGTACTTTAATTTTTAAAAATGGCAATCCCTGGGCATTTCATTAAATGAAAGTTAGTTTCACCAGACTCAAATTTACCACATGGTGTTTGTTCTCAAGGCAAACACAGCTTCAGTAACCCACTCACTTCTCATGGTTCCTTTCCCTTAGATTTTGTCTATTTATCTATTTCTTAATCTGTTGTCAACCTTCCAAGACTTTTAAGAAGAACAAAAAATATATATATATATATATATATTTACTCAGTATTTACATTTCTTTTTTCAGTAGGAGGGTAGGTTTGAGTAAACCAATCTGCCATTTCCCCTGAAATGAAAGTTCTTTAGCTTAAAAAAATTATATAAATGCTATCAGACTGTTAATCATGCAATTTTTTCACTCAGCATTGTTTGTGAGATTCATCCATGTTAAATTTAGTTAATACATTTCTTTTCACTTCAGTATAATATTCTATGGTCTGAATATAACAGATTTAATGGCCTATTATCCAGGTGATTAATATTTTTATTTTTAAAATTTTCACTATTTCCAAATCTTCTGTGGGCATCTTTACATATATCTCCTTGTGAACATTTGTGAAATTGTTCCTAGGAAATATAACAATGAGTAGAGGTACTGAGTTGTAAAATATAGACATTTTCAACTTTAAGTATTACAAAATTCTTCAAAGTTGTAATAATTCACATTTGTACCAGGAACATGCAGGAATTTTGCATTGCTCCACATTTTGACCAACATTTTTTATTTTAAATTTTAATTTGCAAATCAGCTGGATGGAAATGGCTTCATTTAATTTTTAAACTTACAGTTACTGCTTATTAATGATGTAATACCCCTTAGGCTAAATAATGTTGATACACAAACCAGACAAGAACAGTTCAAGAAAGGGAAATTACAGGCTACTCTCTTGAAATCATAGACACAAAAATCTGAAATATAACATTGAAAATTAAAAATACCAGTGTTTTAAAATTATATGTCATGACAAAGTTGAATTAATGCCACAGAAGCACTGGTGCTTTAATATTAGAAATCCATAGCATCTTCTGACAAGTATATTGCAAAAACAGGTTAAGAAGAAAACCATGTGGCCATTCCAATACATGCTGAAAAGGAATTTGATGCAATTCAATAGCTGGTCATAATTTTTAAAAAGATTGACAAACTAAAAACTTTTTAACATGTGTATGTATATAAAACCTATATCAAACATCTAATAAAATTTAAAATCTGGAAAAAGGAAAGAATGCCAAATGTAATTTTATATTTATTTAGGTCCTAGTCAGCCCATTACTTCAAGGAAAAAAATGATTGGAACTAGGAAGAATGAAATAAAACATTTTATTATTCAGAGATGATAGTATTATCTTCAGAAATAACACGAGAGATAGACAAATGAATTAGTAAAATTTCAGCAAGGATGCTGGACATAAGATAAAATGTACAAAAACGTATTGAATTTCTCTGTGCCAATGAAAGAGTTCAAGTGTTCAAGAATATAACATTTTTTAAATGTTCTTTAAATAGTAACAAAAGATGTTCATGGATTCTATCATAAAATGTTTTAAAGAATTTAAAAAAATGTAAATAATAAAGAGGTATAAAGGTCCATGGGTGAAAAAAAATGTCCGTGGGTGGAAAAAGTATAATAAGGTTATAATTACTCCTCCAAATTAATCTACAAATTCAAAGTAGTTCTAATCAAAATCCTAAAAGAAGTTTTCATGAAATTTGACCATCTATTTAATATTTATATGGAAAGAAAAGACTATAGCTAAGACAATTGTAAAAACAGTAACAAAGGCAGGGAGGCAGATGCCCAATAAGATATAAAGAATGTTTCTAAAACTATGTTAATTAAACAGTAGTACTGCTGAGAGGGGCAAATATATGTAGACTTCCAATTTTCTCCCATGTATTTTATATGTATATATGAATTAACGAACTAGAAAAATATGGTCATCTCTGATGAAATAGAAGTAAAACAGTGTCCCACATATTTAAAAAATTTATTACAGTGACATTAAAGACCTAATGTAAATAGCAAGTTTTAGAATTTTCAGAGGTAAATTATAAGAGTCTGTCTCTGTATCCTTACAATTTCACAAAGGAGTCTTATAATGTAAGACACAACTCATAAACTACATAGGAACATATTGGTAATTTGACCACATACAAAAAAGAAAACTTCCTTAAGAAGACATTAAAAGGAAGGTGAAGAGAAGATATTTGCAATATATATAACTTACCATGTATATTGAAATCATTGATTAATTTATTTTTAATTACACTAATTTCCCCTATTCTTAGTCTATACATAAAAAGGTAAGTGAGAAGATAATGCTGTTTTTCTCCTTTAAGTGATGAGTGATACAAATAGGTTATTATTATTTTTTAATGTTATACCACCTTTGTGTTTTTGAGATACAGCCAAGTTGGCCACTTTTAACATGATACATAGTTTGATTACTTTTGCTAATTTCTTTTAAATTCAATTTTTATTTTATATTATAGTTGATTTACAATGTTGTCTTAGTTTCAGGTGTACAGCTAGGTGATTCAGTTATACATATGCATATATCCATTCTTTTTCAGATTCTTTTCCCATATAGGTTGTTACAAAATATTAAGTAGGATTCCCTGTGCTATACAGTAGGTCCTTGTTGATTATCTGTTTTATATATAGTAGTGTGTGTATGTTAATCCCAAACTCCTAATTTATCCCTCTCCCTCCAGGTTTTCCCTTTGGTAACCATAAGTTTGTTTTCAAAGTCTGTGAGTCTGTTTCTGTTTTGTAAATAAGTTCATTTGTATCATTTTTTCTTTAGATTCCACATAAAAGTGATACCATATGATAAGTGATATCATTTGATATTTGTCTTTCTCTGACTTAGTATGATAATCTCTAGGTCCATCCATGTTGCTGCAAATGTAATTATTTCATTCATTTTTATGGCTGAGTAAAATTCCATTATGCCACATGTACCACACCTTCCGTATCCATTCCTCTATCAGTGGACATTTAGGTTGCTTCCATGTCTTGGCTATTGTAAGTAGTGCTGCAGTGAACATTGGGGTGCATGTATCTTTTCGAATTACAGTTTCCTCTGAATATATGCCCAGGAGTGCAATTACCAGATCATATGGAAGCTCTATTTTTAGTTTTTTTAAAGAACTTCCATACTGTTCTCCATAGTGGCTGTACCAATTTACATTACCATCAACTGTGTAGTAGGGTTCCCTTTTCTCCACACCCTCTCCAGCGTTTATTGTTTGTAGATTTTTTGTTGATAGCCATTCTGACCGGTGTGAGGTGATACCTCATTGTAGTTTTGAATTGGATCTCTCTTATAATTAGTGATGTTGAGCATGTTTTCACGTGATTTTTGGCCATCTGTATTCCATCTTTGGAGAAACGTCTATTTAAGTCTTCTTCTGCCCATTTTTTGATTGGGTTGTTTGTTTTTGTTGGATATAAAGCCACATGAGCTGTTTATATATTTTGGAGATTAATCCCTTTTCAGTTGCTTCATTTGCAAATATTTTCTCCCGTTCTGTGGGCTGTCTTTTTGTTTTGTTTAGGGTTTTCTTTGCAGAGCAAAAGCTTTTAAGTTTAATTCGGTCCCGTTTGTTTGTTTTTAATTTCATTACTCTAGGGGGTGGATCCAAAATGATATTGCTGTGATTTATGTGAAAGAGTGTTCTGCCTATGTTTTCCTTTAGGAGTTTTATGGTTTCTGGTTTTACATTTAGGTCTTTAATCCATTTTGAGTTTATTTTTGTATATGATTTTAGAGAATGTTCTGATTTCAGTCTTTTACATGTAGCTGTCCTGTTCTCCTAGCACTCCTTACTGAAGAGACTCTCTTTTCTTCATTGCATATTCTTGCCTTGTTTTTCATAGATTAGAGGTACGTGGGTATATTTCTGGGCTTTCTATCCTTTCCATTGATCTATATTTCTGTTTTTGTGCCAGTACCATACTGTTTTGATTACTGTAACTTTGCAATATAGTCTGAACTGAAGAAGTCTGATCCCTCCAGATACATTTTTCTTTCTCAGGATTGCTTTGGCTATTCAAGGTCTTTTGTGTCGTCATACAAATTAAAAAATTTTTTGTTCTAGTTCTGTTAAAAATGCCATTGGTAATTTGATAGTGATTGCATTTAATCTGTAGATTGCCTTGGATAGTATAATCACTTTTTAAAAATTGCTTCTTAGCAGTGCGTTTATCATATATGGTCTTTATTATGTTGAGGTATGTTCCCTCTATGCCCACGTTCTGGAGAGTTTTTTTTTTTTTTTATCATAAATGGGTAATAAATTTTGTCAAAAGCTTTTTCTGCATGTATTGAGATGATCATATTGTTTTTATTTTTCAATTTGTTGCTGTGGTGTATCACACTGATTTTCAGATATTGAAAAAGCCTTGCATCTCTGGGATAAGTCCCACTTGATCATGGTGTATGATCCTTTTAGTATATTATTGGATTCGGTTTGCTAGTATTTTGTTGAGGATTTTTGGGTCTATGTTCATCAGTGATATTGGTCTGTAATTTTTTTTGGTGATATCTTTGTCTGGTTTTGGTATCAGGGTGATGGCGGTCTCATAGAACGTGTTTGGGACTGTTCCTTCCTCTGCAGTTGTTTTGGAAGAGTTTCAGAAGATAGGTGTTATCACATCTCTAAATGTTTGATGGAATTCACCTGTGAAGCCATCTGGTCCTTGACTGTTGTTTATTGGAAATTTTAAAATCACAGTGTAAATTTCAACACTTGTGATCTGTTCATATTTTCTATTTATTCCTGGTTCAGTCTTGGGAGACTGTACCTTTCTGAGAATTTGTCTAATTCTTGTAGGTTGTCCATTTTATTGGCATATAGTTGCTTGTAATAGTCTCTTATGGTCGTCTGTATATCTGTGGTGTCAGTTGTAATTCTCCTTTTTAATTTCTTATTTACTGATTTGATCCCTTTCCCTTTTTTTCTTGGTGACTGTGGATAAAGGTTTATCAATTTCGTTTATCTTTTCAAAGAACCAGCTTTTAGTTTCCTTGATCTTTTCTGTTGTCTCTATTTCATTTCTTTCTGCTCTCATGTTTATGATTTCTTTCCTTCCACTAACTGTGGGTTTTGTTTGTTCTTCTTGCTCTAGTTGCCTTAGGTGTAAGTTTAGGTTGTTTATTTGAGATTTTTCTTGTTTCTTGAGATAAGATTATATTACTATAATATTCCCTCTTAGAACTGCTTTTGCTGCATCCCATAGCTTTTGGATTGTCATGTTTTCGTTTTCATTTGTCTGTGGGTATTTTTTAATTTCCTCTTTGATTTCCTCAGTGATACATTGTTTAGTAACATTGTTTAACCTCCACGTGTCATGACTTTTACAGTTTTTTTCGTGTAGTTGATTTCTCATCTCATAGCATTGTGCTCACAAAAGATGTTTGATACGATTTCAGTTTTTTTAATTTATTGAGGCTTGCTTTGTGGCCCAGCATTTGATCTATCCTGGAGGATGTTCCATGTGCACTTGAAAAGAATATGTATTCTGCTGCTTTTGAATGGAATGCACATTAGGATGGAATGTATATTGTAGGTTTTCAATTTGAGGTTCCCGAGAGGTTTTGATACAGCAGTCTATATATATAGAAGATTGTTTTAAGTTGCTGGTCTCTTAATTTCAAATGCATTTACAATATCCCACATTTGTACTCTCATTTTCTCATGATTGCTGGTTTTGATATCAAATTTGTGTGTGGATGACTTCATACTTTTACTATCTGTTCACCTTTACCAGTTAGCTTTCCTATTCATAATTTTCTTGTTTATAGTTTTCTCCTTTTCTTTTCCATGTAGAGAAGTTCCTTTAGCAAATTGTAATGCTGGTTTGGTTGTGCTGAATTCTCGTAGCTTTTGCTTCTCTGTAAAACTTTTCATTTCTCTATTGAACCTGAATGAGAACCATGCTTGGTAAAGTATTCTTGATTGTAGGTTTTTCCCTTTCATCACTTTAAATATATTGTTCCACTCCCTTCTGGCTTGCAGAGGTTTGGCTGAATTATCAGCTGATAAACTTATGAGGATTCCCTTGTATGTCATTTGTTGCTTTTCCCTTTTAGCTTTTAATATTTTCTCTTTTTCTTTAATTTTTGTCAGTTTGATTAATATTTGTCTGATGTGTTCCTCCTTTGGTTTATCCTGTATGGGACTCGCTGTGCTTTCTGAACTTGAGTGAATATTTCCTTTCCCATGTTAGTAAAGTTTTCAGCTATAATCTCCTCACAAATTTTCTTGGGCCTTTTCTCTCTCTCCTCTCCTTCTGGGACCCCTATAATGCGAATGTTGGTACATTTAATATTGTCCCAGAGGTCTCTTTTACTGTCCTCATTTCCTTTTATTCTTTTTATTTTGTTCTACCAATCTGTCTTCCAGTTCACTTATTCATTCTTCTGCCTCATTTCTTCGGCTATTGATGCCTTCTAGTGTATTTTTTAAAACATCTTTATTAGAGTATACTTTACAATGGTGTGTTAGTTTCTGCTTTATAAAAAAGTGAATCAGTTATACATATACATATGTACCCATATCTCTTCCCTCGTGCATCTCCCACCCTCCCTATCCCACCCCTCTAGGTGGTCACAAAGCACCGAGCTGATCTCCCACTGCTATGTGGCTGCTTCCCACTAGCTATCTTTTATGTTTCTTAGTGTATATATGTCCATGTCACTCTCTCACTTCCTCCCAGCTTACCCTTCCCTCTCCCCATATCCCAAGTCCATTTTCTAGTGGGTCTGCATCTTTATTCCCATCTTGCCCCTAGGTTATTCTGACCATTTTCTTTTTTTCTTTCTTTTTTTTCAGATTCCATATTTATGTGTTAGCAAACGGTATTTGCTTTTCTCTTTCTGACTTACTTCACTCTGTATGATAGACTCTAGGTCCATCCATCTCACTACAGTTTCATTCCTTTTTATGGCTGAGTAATATTCCATTGTATATATGTGCCACATCTTTATCCATTCATCTGTTGATGGACACTTAGGTTGCTTCCATGTCCTGGCTATTGCAAATAGAGCTGCAATGAACATTTTGGTACATGACTCTCTTTGAATTATGGTTTTCTTATGGTACATGCCCAGTAGTGGGATTGCTGGGTCATACGGTAGCTCTATTTTTAGTTTTTTAAGGAACATCCATACTGTCCTCCATAGTGGCTGTATCAATTTACATTCCCAACAATGGTGCAAGAGGGTTCCCTTTTCTCCACACGCTCTCCAGCATTTATTGTTTGTAGATTTTTTGATGATGGCCATTCTGACCAGTGTGAGATGATATCTCATTGTAGTTTTGATTTGCATTTCTGCAATGATTAGTGATGTTGAGCATCTTTTCGTGTGTTTGTTGGCAATCTGTATATCTTCTTTGGAGAAATGTCTATTTAGGTCTTCTGCCCATTTTTGGATTGGGTTGTTTGGTTTTTTGATATTGAGCCGCATGAGTTGCTTGTATGTTTTGGAGATAAATCATTTGTCAGTTGCTTCCTTTGCAAATATTATCTCCCATTCTGAGGGTTGTCTTTTCATCTTGTTTATGATCTCCTTTGCTGTGCAAAAGCTTTGAAGTTTCATTAGGTCCCATTTGTTTATTTCTGTTTTTATTTCCTTTTCTCTAGGAGGTGGGTTAAATAGGATCTTGCTGTGATTTATGTCATAGACTGTTCTGCCTATGTTTTCCTTTAAGAGTTTGATGGTGTCTGACCTTACATTTAGATCTTTAATCCATGTTGAGTTTATTTTTCTGTACGGTGTTAGGGAGTTTTCTAATTTCATTGTTTTACATGTAGCTGTCCAGTTTTCCCAGCAACACTTACTGAAGAGGCTGTCCTTTCTCCACTGTATATTCTTGCCTCCTTTATCAAAGATAAGGTGAACATATGTGCATGGGTTTGTCTCTGGGCTTTCTATCCTGTTCCATTGATCTATATTTCTGTTTTTGTGCCAGTACCATATTGTCTTGATTACTGTAGCTTTGTAGTATAATCTGAAGTCAGGGAGCCTGATTCCTCCAGCTCCGTTTTTCTTTCTCAAGATTGCTTTGGCTATTCGGGGTCTTTTGTGTTTCCACACAAATTGTGAAATTTTTTGTTCTAGTTCTGTGAAAAATGCCAGTGGTAGTTTGATAGGGATTGCATTGAATCTGTAGATTGCTTTGGGTAGTAGAGTCACTTTCACAGTGTTGATTCTTCCAATCCAAGAACATGGTACATCTCTCCATCTGTTTGTATAATCGTTAATTTCTTACATCAGTGTCTTATAATTTTCAGCATACAGATCTTTTGTCTCCTTAGGTAGGTTTATTCCTAGATATTTTATTCTTTTTGTTGCAGTGGTAAATGGGAGTGTTTCCTTGATTTCACTTTCAGATTTTTCATCATTAGTGTATAGGAATGCAAGATATTTCTGTGCATTAATTTTGTATCCTGCTATATTACCAAATTCATTGATAAGTTCTAGTAGTGTTCTGGTAACATCTTTAGGATTCTCTACGTATAGTATGTCACCTGAAAACAGTGACAGCTTTACTTCTTCTTTTCCAATTTTGATTCCTTTTCTTTCTTTTTCTTCTCTAATTGCTGTGGCTAAAACTTCCAAAAGTATGTTGAATAATAGCGGTGAGAGTGGGCAGCCTTGTCTTGTTCCTTATCTTAGTGGAAATGGTTTCAGTTTTTCACCATTGAGGATGATGTTGGTTGTGGGTTTGTCATATATGGCCTTTATTCAGTTAAGGAAAGTTCCCTCTATGCCTACTTTCTGCAGGGCTTTTGTCATAAATGGGTGTTGAATTTTGTCAAAAGCTTTCTCTGCATCTATTGAGATGATCATATGGTTTTTCCCCTTCAATTTTTTAATATGGTGTATCATGTTGATTTGCGTACATTGAAGAATCCTTGCATTCCTGGGATAAAGCCCACTTGATCATAGTGTATGATCCTTTTAATGTGCTGTTGGATTCTGTTTGCTAGTATTTTGTTGAGGATTTTTGCATCTGTGTTCATCAGTAATATTGGCCTGTCGTTTTCTTTCTTTGTGACATCTTTGTCTGGTTTGGGTATTAGAGTGATGGTGGCCTTGTAGAATGAGTTTGGGAGTGTTCCTCCCTCTGCTATATTTTGGAAGATTTTGAGAAAGACAGGTGTTAGGTCTTTTCTAAATGTTTCATAGAATTCGCCTGTGAAGCCATCTGGTCCTGGGCTTCTGTTTGTTGGAAGATTTTTAATCACACTTTCAATTTCAGTGCTTCTGACTGGTCTGTTCATATTTTCTATTTCTTCCTGGTTCAGTCTCGGAAGGTTGTGCATTTCTAAGCATTTGTCCATTTCTTCCAGGTTGTCCATTTTATTGGCATATAGTAGCTTGTAGTAATCTCTCATGATCCTTTGTATTTCTGCCGTGTCAGTTGTTACTTCTCCTTTTTCATTTCTAATTCTATTGATTTGAGTCTTCTCCCTTTTTTCCTTGGTAAGTCTGGCTAATGGTTTATCAATTTTGTTAATCTCAAAGAACCAGCTTTCAGTTTTATTGATCTTTGCTATTGTTTCCTTCATTTTTTTTCATTTATTTCTGATCTGTTCTTTATGATTTCTTTCCTCCTGCTAACTTTGGGGTTTTTTTGTTCTTCTTTCTCTAATTGCTTTAGGTGTAAGATCAGGTTGTTTATTTGAGATGTTTCTTAAGGTAGGATTTTGTTGCTATAAACTTCCCTCTTAGTACTGCTTTTGCTGCATCCCATTGGTTTTGGGTTGTGTTTTCATTGTCATTTGTTTCTAGGTATTTTTTGATTTCCTCAGTGATCTCTTGGTTATTAAGTAGTGTGTTGTTTAGCCTCCATTTGTTTGTATTTCTTACAGATTTTTTACTGGAATTGATGTCTCATAGCGTTGTGGTCGGAAAAGATACTTGATATGATTTCAGTTTTCTTAAATTTACCAAGGCTTGATTTGTGATCCAAGATATGATCTATCCTGGAGAATATTCCATGAGCAGTTGAGAAGAATGTGTATTGTGTTGTTTTTGGATAGAATGTCTTATAACTATCAATTATGTCCATGTTGTTTAATGTATCATTTAAAGCTTGTGTTTCCTTATTTATTTTCATTTTGGATGATCTGTCCATTGGTGAAAGTGGGGTGTTAAAGTCCCCTACTATGATCGTGCTATGTCAATTTCCCCTTTTATGGCTGTTAGTATTTTCCTTATGTGTTGAGGTGCTCCTATGTTGGGTGCATAAATATTTACAATTGTTATATCTTCTTCTTGGGTTGATCCCTTGATCATTACATAGTGTCCTTCTTTGTCTCTTGTAATAGTCTTTGTTTTCAGGTCTATTTTGTATGATATGAGAATTGCTACTCCAGCTTTGTTTTGATTTCCATTTGCATGGAATATCTTTTTCCATCCCCTCACTTTCAGTCTGTATGTGTCGCTAGGTCTGAAGTGGGTCTCTTGTAGACAGCATATATATGGGTCTTGTTTTTGTATCCATTCAGCCAGTCTACATCTTTTGGTTGGAGCATTTAATCCATTTATATTTAAGGTAATTATCTATATGTATGTTCCTATTAGCATTTTCTTGTTTTTTTAAATTATTTTTTTAAACATCGTTATTGGGGTATAATTGCTTTACAATGGTGTGTTAGTTTCTGCTTTATATAAAGCTGGTTTGGTGGTGCTGAACTCTCTCAGCTTTTGCTTGTCTGTAAAGGTTTTAATTTCTCCATCAAATCTGAATGAGATCCTTGCTGGGTAGAGTAATCTTGGTTGCAGGTTCCATATCTCTTCCCTCTTGTGTCTCCCTCCCTCCCACACTCCCTATCCCACCCCTCCAGGCAGTCACAAAGCACCGAGCTGATATCCCTGTGCTATGCGGCTGCTTCCCACTAGCTATCTACCTTACGTTTGGTAGTGTATATATGTCCATGCCTCTCACTTTGTCACAGCTCACCCTTCCCCCTCCCCCATATCCTCAAGTCCGTTCTCCAGTAGGTCTGTGTCTTTATTCCTGTCTTACCCCTAGGTTCTTCATGACATTTTTTTTTCTTAAATTCCATATATATGTGTTAGCATAAGGTATTTGTCTTTCTCTTTCTGACTTACTTCACTCTGTATGACAGACTCTAGGTCTATCCACCTCATTACAAATAGCTCAATTTCGTTTCTTTTTATGGCTGAGTAATATTCCATTGTATATATGTACCACATCTTCTTTATCCATTCATCTGATGATGGGCACTTAGGTTGTCACCATCTCTGGGATATCATAAATAGAGCTGCAATGAACATTTTGGTACATGACTCTTTTTTTTTTTTCCACTCTTTTTTCATGACTTTTTTTGAATTATGGTTTTCTTAGGGTATATGCCCAGTAGTGGTATTGCTGGGTCATATGGTAGTTCTATTTGTAGTTTTTTAAGGAACCTCCATACCGTTCTCCAGAGTGGCTGTACCAATTCACATTCCCACCAGCAATGCAGGAGTGTTCCCTTTTCTCCACACCCTCTCCAGCATTTATTGTTTCTAGATTTTTTGATGATGGCCATTCTGACTGGTGTGAGATGATATCTCAGTGTAGTTGTGATTTGCATTTCTCTAATGATTAATGATGTTGAACATTCTTTCATGTGTTTGTTGGCAATCTGTATATCTTCTTTGGAGAAATGTCTATTTAGGTCTGCCCATTTTTGGATTGGGTTGTTTGTTTTTTTGTTATTGAGCTGCATGAGCTGCTTGTACATTTTGGAAATTAATCCTTTGTCAGTTGCTTCATTTGTAAATATTTTCTCCCATTCTGAGGGTTGTCTTTTGGTCTCGTTTATGGTTTCCTTTGCTGTGCAAAAGCTTTGAAGTTTCATTAGGTCCCATTTGTTTATTTTTGTTTTTATTTCCTTTTCTCTAGGAGGTGGGTCAAAAAGGATCTTGCTGTGATTTATGTCATAGAGTGTTCTGCCTATGTTTTCCTCTAAGAGTTTGATAGTTTCTGGCCTTACATTTAGGTCTTTAACCCATTTTGAGCTTATTTTTGTGTATGGTGTTAGGGAGTGATCTAATCTCATACTTTTACATGTACCTGTCTAGTTTTCCCAGCACCACTTATTGAAGAGGCTGTCCTTTCTCCACTGTACATTCCTGCCTCCTTTATCAAAGACAAGGTGACCATATGTGCGTGGATTTGTCTCTGGGATTTCTATCCTGTTCCATTGATCTGTCTTTCTGTTTTTGTGCCAGTACCATACTGTCTTGATTACTGTGGCTTTGTAGTATAGTCTGAAGTTAGGGAGCCTGGTTCCTCCAGCTCTGTTTTTCGTTCTCAAGATTGCTTTGGCTATTCGGGTCTTTTGTGTTTCCATACAAATTGTGAAATTTTTTGTTCTGGTTCTGTGAAAAATGCCAGTGGTAGTTTGATAGGGATTGCATCTGTAGATTGCTTTGGGTAGTAGAGTCATTTTCACAGTGTTGATTCTTCCAATCCAAGAATATGGTATATCTCTCCATCTGTTTGTATAATCGTTAATTTCTTACATCAGTGTCTTATAATTTTCAGCATACAGGTCTTTTGTCTCCTTAGGTAGGTTTATTCCTAGATATTTTATTCTTTTTGTTGCAGTGGTAAATGGGAGTGTTTTCTTGATTTCACTTTCAGATTTTTCATCATTAGTGTATAGGAATGCAGGAGATTTCTGTGCATTAATTTTGTATCCTGCAACTTTACGAGATTCATTGATTAGCTCTAGTAGTTTTCTGGTAGCACCTTTAGGATTCTCTATGTATATTATCATGTCATTTGCAAACAGTGACAGCTTTACTTCTTCTTTTCTGAATTGGATTCTTTTATTTCCTTTTTTCTCTGATTGCTGTGGCTAAAACTTCCAAAACTATATTGAATAAGAGTGGTGAGAGTGGGCAACCTTGTCTTGTTCCTGGTCTTAGTGGAAACGCTTTCACTTTTTCACCATTGAGGATGATGTTGGCTGTGGGCTTGTCATATATGGCCTTTATTATGTTGAGGAAAGTTCTCTCTATGCGTATTTTCTGCAGGGTTTTTATCATAAATGGGTGTTGAATTTTGTCAAAAGCTTTCTCTGCATCTATTGAGATGATCATATGGTTTTTCTCCTTCACTTTGTTAATATGGTTTATCACATTGATTGATTTGCATATATTGAAGAATCCTTGCATTCCTGGAATAAACCCCACTTGATCATGGTGTATGATCCTTTTAATGTGCTGTTGGATTCTGTTTGCTAGTATTGAGGATTTTTGCATCTATGTTCATCAGTGATATTGGCCTGTCATTTTCTTTCTTTGTGACATCCTTGTCTGGTTTTGGTATCAAGGTGATGGTGGCCTCGTAGAATGAATTTGGGAGTGTTCTTCCCTCTGCTATATTTTGGAAGAGTTTGAGAAGGATAGGTGTTAGCTCTTCTCCAAATGTTTGATACAATTCGCCTGTGAAGCCGTCTGGTTCTGGGCTTTTGTTTGTTGAAGATTTTTAATCACAGTTTCAGTTTCAGTGCTTGTGATTGGTCTGTTCATATTTTCTATTTCTTCCTGATTCAGTCTTGGCAGGTTGTGCATTTCTAAGAATTTGTCCATTTCTTCCAGGTTGTCCATTTTATTGGCATAGAGTTGCTTGTAGTAATCTCTATGATCTTTTGTATTTCTGCAGTGTCAGTTGTTACTTCTCCTTTTTCACTTCTAATTCTGTTGATTTGAGTCTTCTCCATTTTTATCTTTATGAGTGTGGCTAATGCTTTATCTATTGTTTATCTTCTCAACGAACCAGCTTTTAGCTTTATTCATCTTTGCTATCGTTTCATTTCTTTTTCATTTATTTCTGATCTGATTTTTGTGATTTCTTTCCTTCTGCTAACTTTGGGGTTTTTTTGTTCTTCTTTCTCTAATTGTTTTAGGTGCAAGGTTAGGTTGTTTATTTGAGAAATTTCCTGTTTCTTAAGGTGGGCTTGTATTGCTATAAACTTGCCTCTTAGAACTGCTTTTGCTGCGTCCCTTAGGTTTTGGTTCGTCGTGTCTCTGTTGTCGTTAGTTTCTAGGTATTTTTTTTATTTCCTCTTTGATTTCTTCAGTGATCACTTCGTTATTAAGTAGTTTATTATTTAGCCTCCATGTGTTTGTATTTTTTACAGATCTTTTCCTATAATTGATATCTAGTCTCATGGCGTTGTGGTCAGAAACGATACTTGTTACAATTTCAATTTTCTTAAATGTACCAAGGCTTGATTTGTGACCCAAGATATGATGTATCCTGGAGAATGTTCCATGAGCACTTGAGAAAAATGTGTATTCTGTTGTTTTTGGATGGAGTGTCCTATAAATATCAATTAAGTCCATCTTGTTTAATGTATCACTTAAAGCTTGTGTTTCCTTATTTATTTTCATTTTGGATATGATCTGTCCATTGGTGAAAGTGGGGTGTTAAAGTCCCGTACTATGCGTGTGTTACTGTTGATTTCCCCTTTTATGGCTGTTAGTATTTGCCTTATGTATTGAGGTGCTTCTATGTTGGGTGCATAAATAATTACAATTGTTATATCTTCTTCTTGGATGGATCCCTTGATCATTATTTAGTGTCCTTCTTTGTCTCTTGTAACAGTCTTTATTTTAATGTCTATCTTGTCTGATATGAGAATTGCTACTCCAGCTTTCTTTTGGTTTCTATTTGCATGGAATATCTTTTTCCATCCCCTTACTTTCAGTCTGTATGTGTCTCTAGGTCTGAAGTGGGTCTCTTGTAGACAGCATATATATGGGTCTTGTTTCTGTATCCATTCAGCCAATCTGTGTCTTTTGGTGGGAGCATTTAGTCCATTTACATTTAAGGTAATTATCAGTATGTATGTTCCTATTCCCACTTTCTAAATTGTTTTGGGTTCGTTATTATAGGTTTTGTCCTTCTCTTGTGTTTCTTCCCTAGAGAAATTCCTTTAGCATTTATTGTAAAGCTGGTTTGGTGGTGCTGAACTCTCAGCTTTTGCTTGTCTGTAAGGTTTTACTTTCTCCATCAAATCTGAATGAGATCCTTGCTGGGTAGAGGAATCTTGGTTGCAGGTTTTTCTCCTTCATCACTTTCAGTATGTCCTGCCACTCCCTTCTGGCTTGCAGAGTTTCTGCTGAGAGATCAGCTGTTAACCTTATGGGGATTCCCTTGTGTGTTATTTGTTGTTTTTCCCTTGCTGCTTTTAATATGCTTTCTTTGTATTTAATTTTTGACAGTTTGATTAATATGTGTCTTGGCATATTTCTCCTTGGATTTATCCTGTATGGGACTCTCTGTGCTTCCTGGACTTGATTAACGATTTCCTTTCCCATATTAGGGAAGTTTTCAACTATAATCTCTTCAGATATTTTCTCAGTCCCTTTCTTTTTCTCTTCTTCTTCTGGGACCCTTCAAATGTTGGTGCATAATTCAAATGTTGGTGCGTTGAATGTTTTCCCAGAGGTCTCTGAGACTGTCCTCAGTTCTTTTCATTCTTTTTTCTTTATTCTGCTCTGCAGTAGTTATTTCCACTATTTTATCTTGCAGGTTACTTATCCGTTCTTCTGCCTCACTTATTCTGCTGTTGATCCCATCTAGAGTATTTTTCATTTCATTTATTGTGTTGTTCATCATTGTTTGTTTCATCTTTAGTTCTTCTAGGTCCTTGTTAAATGTTGTGTTTTGTCCATTCTATTTCCAAGATTTTGGATCATCTTTACTATCATTATTCTGAATTCTTTTTCAGGCGGACTGCCTATTTCCTCTTCATTTGGTAGGTCTGGTGCGTTTTTATCTTGCTCCTTCATCTGCTGTGTGTTTCTATGTCTTCTCATTTTGCTTATCTTACTGTGTTTGGGGTCTCCTTTTTGCAGGCTGCAGGTTCGTAGTTCCGTTGTTTTTGATGTCTGTCCCCAGTGGCTAAGGTTGGTTCAGTGGGTTGTGTAGGCTTCCTGGTGGAGGGGACTCGTGCCTGTGTTCTGGTGGATGAGGGTGGATCTTGTCTTTCTGGTGGGCAGATCAAAGTCTGGTGGTGTGTTTTGGGGTGTCTGTGGCCTTATTATGATTTTAGCCAGCCTCTCTACTAATGGGTGGGGTTGTGTTCCTGTCTTGCTAGTTGTTTGGCATAGGGTGTCCAGCACTGTAGCTTGCTGGTTGTTGAGTGAAGCTGGGTGCTGGTGTTGAGATGGAGATCTCTGGGAGATTTTTGCCATTTGATACTATGTGGAGCTGGGAGGTCTCTTGTGGACCAGTGTCTTGAAGTTGGCTCTCCCACCTCAGAGGCACAGCACTGACTCCTGGCTGGAGCACCAAGAGCCTTTCATCCACACAGCTCAGAATAAAAGGGAGAAAAAGTAGAGAGAAAGAATTAGTAGAAGTAGAAAGAAAGAAAGAAAGAAAAAGAAAGAAAGAAGGAAAGGAAAGAAAGAAAGAAAGGAGGTAGGGAGGGACGGTGGGTGGAAGGAAAGGAAGGAAGGAAAAAAGAAAGAAAAGATAAAGTAAAATAAAATAAAGTAAAATATAATAAAGTTATTGAATTAAAAAATAATTAAGAAAGAAAAAAATTAGAAAAAAACACGGAAGGATAGAACCTTAGGACAAATGGTGGAAGCAAAGCTATACAGACGAAATCTCATACAGAATCATACACATACACACTCACAAAAAATGGAAAAGGGGAAAAAATCATAAATCTTGCTCTCAAAGTCCACCTCCTCAATTTTGGGATGATTCATTGTCTAAAGGAGGGAAGGAAGGAAAGAAAGAAAGAAAGAAGATAAAGTAATATAAAATAAAGTTATTAAAATTAATTATTAAGAAAAAAATTAAAAAAAAATATGGACGGATAGAACCCTAGGACAAATGGTGGAAGCAAAGCTACACAGACAAAATCTCACACAGAAGCATACACGTACACACTCACAAAAAGAGGAAAAGGGGAAAAAATCATAAATCTTGCTCTCAAAGTCCACCTCCTCAATTTGGATGATTCGTTGTCTATTCATGTATTCCACAGATGCAGGGTACATCAAGTTGATTGTGGAGCTTTACTCCGCGGCTTCTGAGGCTTCTGGGAGAGATTTCCCTTTCTCTTCTTTGTTCTCATAGCTCCCAGGGGCTCAGCTTTGGATTTGGCCCCGCCTCTTCCTGTAGGTCGCCGCAGGGTGTCTCTTTCTAGCTTAGACAGGACGGGGTTAAACGAGCTGCTGATTCGGGGGTTCCGACTCACTCAGACCGGGGGGAGGGAGGAGCGCCGAGTGTGGGGTGAGCCTGTGGCGGCAGAGGCTGGCGTGAAGTTGCACCAGCCTGAGGCCCGCCATGCATTCTCCTGGGGAAGTTGTCCCTGGATCCCGGGAACCTGGCAGTGGCGGGCTGTACAGGCTTCCCGGAAGAGGGGTATGGATAGTGACCTGTGCTCGCACACAGACCCCTTGGTGGTGGCAGCAGTAGCCGTAGTGTCTCCCGCCCGTCTCTGGGGTCTGCGCTTTTAGCTGCGGCTCGTGCCTGTCTCTGGAGTTCCTTTAAGCAGTGCTCTTGATCCCCTCTTCTCACGTACCAGGAAACAAAGAGGGAAGAAAAAGTCTCTTGCCTCTTCAGCAGGTCCAGACTTTTACCCGGACTCCCTCCTGGCTAGCTGTGGTGCACTAACCCTTTCAGGCTGTGTTCATGCAGCCAACCCCAGTCCTCTCCCTGCGCTCCGATCAAAGCCTGAGCCTCAGCTCACAGACCTGCCCGCCCTGGCGGGTGAGCAGAGACGCCTCTCGGGCTGGTGAGTACTGGTGGGCACCGATCCTCTGTGTGGGAATCTCCCCGCTTTGCCCTCCGCACCCCTGTTGCTGTGCTCTCCTCCGCGGCTCCGAAGCTCCCCCCTCTGCCACCCGCAGTCTCTGCCCGCAAAGGGGCTTCCTAGTGTGTGGAAACCTTTCCACTTTCACAACTCCCTCCCACTGGTGCAGGTCCTGTCCCGATTCTTTTGTCTCTGTTTTCTCTTTTTTCCTTTTGCCCTACCCAGGTACGTGGGGAGTTTCTTGCCTTTGGGAGGTCTGAGGGCTTCTGCCAGCATTCAGTAGGTGTTCTGTAGGAGTTTTTCCACATGTAGATGTATTTCTGGTGTATCTGTGGGGAGGAAGGTGATCTCCGTGTCTTACTCTTCTGCCATATTCCCCTCCGGCCCCATTTTCTTAATTGTTTTGGGTTTATTATTGTAGGTCTTTTCCTTCTCCTGTATTTCCTGCCTAGAGAAGTTCCTTTAGCATTTGTTGTAAAGCTGGTTTGGTGGTGCACAATTCCCTTAGCTTTTGCTTGTCTGTAAAGCTTTTAATTTCTCCATCAAATCTGAATGAGATCCTTGCTCGGTAGAGTAATCTTGGTTGTAGGTTTTTCTCCTTCATCACTTGAAATACTGCTACTCCCTCTGGCTTGCAGAGTTTCTGCTGAGAGATCAGCTTTTAACCTTATGGGGATTCCCTTATGTGTTATTCGTTGTTTTTTCCTTGCTGTTTTAATATTTGTTCTTTGTATTTAATTTTTGATAGTGTGATTAATGTGTCTTGGTGTGTTTCTCCTTGGATTTATCTTGTTTGGGACTCTCTGTGATTCCTGGACTTGATTAACTATTTCCTTTCCCATATTAGGGAAGTTTTCAAGTATAATCTCTTCAAATATTTTCTCAGTCCCTTTCTTTTTCTCTTCTTCTTCTGGGACCCCCTATAATTCGAATGTTGGTATGTTTAATGTTGTCCCAGAGTTCTCTGAGACTGTCCTCAATTCTTTTCCTTCTTTTTTCTTTATTCTGCTCTGCAGTAGTTATTTCCATTATTTTATCTTCCAGGTCACTTATCCGCTCTTCTTTCTCACTTATTCTGCTATTGATCCCTTCTAGAGAATTTTTAATTTCATTTATTGTGTTGTTCATCACTGTGTGTTTGCTCTTTAGTTCTTCTATGTCCTTGTTAAACGGTTCTTGTATTTTCTCCATTCTATTTCCAAGATTTTTGATCATCTTTACTATCATTATTCTGAATTCTTTTTCAGGTGGACTGCCTATTTCCTCTTCATTTGTTAGGTCTGGTGGGTTTTTGCCTTGCTCCTTCATCTGCTGTGTGTTTCTATGTCTTCTCATTTTGCTTCACTTACTGTGTTTGGGGTCTCCTTTTTGCAGGCTGCAGGTTCATAGTTCCCGTTGTTTTTGGTGTCTGTCCCCAGTGGCTAAGGTTGGTTCAGTGGGTTGTGTAGGCTTCCTGGTGGAGGGGACTAGTGCCTCTGTTCTGGTGGATGAGGGTGGATCTTGTCTTTCTGGTGGGCAGGTCCAAGTCTGGTGGTGTGTTTTGGGGTGTCTGTGGCCTCATTATGATTTTAGGGAGCCTCTGTGCTAATGGATGGTGTTGTGTTCCTATGTTGCTAGTTGTTTGGCACAGGGTGTCCTGCACTGTAGCTTGCTGGTAATTGAGTGGAGCTGGGTTTTGGCACTGAGGTGGAGATGTCTCGGAGATTTTCGCGGTTTGATATTACATATAGGTGGGAGGTCTCTTGTGGACCAGTGTCCTGAACTTGGCTGTACTACCTCAGTGGCACAGCTCTGACACCTGGCTGGAGCACCATTAGCCTGTCCTCCACATGGCTCAGAATAAAAGTGAGAAAGAAAAGAAAGAAGTTAAAATAAAATAAAATTAAATAAAGTAGAAAAAAATGTAAAGTTATTAAAGTGAAAAAAAATAATTAAGAAAAATATTTTTTAAGTAATTAAAAATAAAAGTGGACCGACAGAACCCTGGTACAAATGTTTAAAGCAAAGCTATATAGACAGAATCACACACAGGAGCATACACATACACACTCACAAAAAGAGAAAAAGGGAAAAAAAAAACATATCTTTGCTCCCAAAGTACACCTCCTCAATTTGGGATGATTCATTGTCTATTTAGGTATTCCACAGAGGCAGGGTATATCAGGTTGATTGTGGAGATTTAATCCGCTGCTCCTGAGGCTGCTGGGAGAAATTTCCCTTTCTCTTCTTTGTTCGCCCAGTTCCCGGGGTTCAGCTTTGGATTTGGACCCACCTCTGCATGTAGGTCGCCTGAGGGCGTTTGTTCTTGCTCAGACAGGATGGGGTTAAAGGAGCAGCTGATTCGGAGGCTCTGGCTCACTCAGGCCGTGGGGAGGGAAGGGTATGGATGCGGGACAAGCCTGTGGGGGCAGAGGCCAGTGTGACGTTGCATCAGCCTGAGACGTGCTACGCGTTCTCCCGGGGAAGTTGTCCCTGGATCCTGGGACCCCGGCAGTGGCGGGCTGCACAGGCTCCCCGGAAGGGGTGGTGTGGATAGTGACCTGTGCTTGCACACAGGCTTCTTGGTGGCTGCAGTAGCAACCTTAGCATCTCATGCCCCTCTCTGGGGTCCGCACTTATAGCTGCGGCTCGCGCCTGTCTCTGGAGCTCCTTGAAGCGGAGCTCTTAATCTCCTTTCCTAGCACGCCAGGAAACAGAGGCAAGAAAAAGTCTCTTACCTCTTCGGCAGCTCCAGACTTTTTCCCGGACTCCCTCCCGGCTAGCTGTGGCGCACTAGCCCCCTTCAGGCTGTGTTCACACCACCAAACGCAGTCCTCTCCCTGGGATCCGACCGAAGCCCAAGCCTCAGCTCCCAGCTCTGCCCGCCCCGGCGGGTGAGCAGACAAGCCTCTCAGGCTGGTGAGTGCTGGTCGGCACCGATCCTCTGTGCGGGAATGTCTCTGCCCTCCGCACCCCTGTTGCTGTGCTCTCCTCCATGGCTCCGAAGCTTCCCCCCTCCACCACCCACAGTCTCCGCCCATGAAGGGGCTTCCTAGTGTGTGGAAACCTTTCCTCCTTCACCCCTCCCTCCCACTGGTGCAGGTTCCGTCCCTATTCTTTTGTCTCTGTTTATTCTTTTTTTCTTTTACCCTACCCGGGTACGTGGGGGAGTTTCTTGCCTTTTGGGAGGTCTGAGGTTTTCTGCCAGCGTTCAGTAGGTGTTCTGTAGGAGCTGTTCCACATGTAGATGTATTTCTGATGTATTTGTGGGGAGGAAGGTGATCTCCACGTCTTATTCTTCCACCATCTTGAAGCTCCTCTTTAGTAAAAAACCTAGCCTGCAGTCCCAGGGACTGTTGCAGCTTTGGCTGGTGGAGCTCCTCCAGAGCCAGCAGCCTCAGTGAGGACGCCCTCCCCTCGGGCTCCGGGGCAGTTCAGTGACAGCGGAGGGAAGAGACCCTGAGCCAGGAGTTCCAGCTCTGTGGAAACCTCTGGTGTATTTTTCATTGCAGTTATTGTATTGTTCATCTCTGTTCTTTAAAATTTCTAGCTCTTTGTTAAACATTTCTTGTGTCTTCTCAGTCTATGCCTCCATTCTTTTTCTGAGATCTTGGGTCATCTTTACTATCATTTCCCCGAATTCTCTTTCAGGTAGATTGCCTATCTCCATTTCACTTAGTTGTTCTAGTGGGTTTTTATCTGGTTCCTTCATCTGGAACTTATCTCTCTGCTGACTCATTTTGTCTAACTTTCTGTGTTTGTGCTCTCCTTTCTGCAGGCTGCAAGATTGTAGTTCCTCTTGCTTCTGGTGTCTGCCCCCTGGCAGGTGAAGTTGGTCCAGGTGTTTGTGCAGGCTTCCTGGTTGGAGGGACTCATGCCTGCCCACTGGTGGGTGGAGCTAGGTCCTGTCCCTCTGATTGGCCAGCTATGTCAAAGGGTGTGTTTAGTGGTGGTGGTGAGCTCAGGATGACTTTAGGCAGCCTGTCAGCTGATGGGTAGGGCTGTGTTCCCCACCCCACTAACCTCTGCTCATTGTTTGGACTGAGGCATCCCAACAATGGAGCCTGCAGGCTGTTGTGTGGGGCTATATCTTGGTGCCAATGTGGCAACCTCTGGGAGAGCTCATGACAATCAGTATTCCCTGGGCCCTCTGCCACTGATGTCCTTGCCCCCACAGTGAGCAACAGCCACCCCTTGCCTCCCCAGGAGACTCTCCAAGACCCGCAGGTAGGTCTAGCCCAGGCTCCTATGGAGTCACTGCTTTTCCCTGGGTTCCAGTGCACATGAAGGCTGGTGTGCACCCTCCAAGAGTGGCATCTCTCTTTCCTGCAGTCCTGTGCAACTTCTGTACTCAAGCACTCCTGGCCTTCAAAGCAAAATACTCTGAGGGCTCCTCTTAATGCTGGATCCCCAGGCTGGGGATCCTGACGTGTGGCTCAGAATTCTCACTCCTGTGTCAGAACCTCTGTGATATAATTATTTTCAAGTTTGTGGGTTGCCCACCTGGTGGGTATGGGATTTGATTAGATCACGATAGCACCCCTCCTACTCTCTTATTATGGTTTCTTTTTTTTTGTTCTTTTGCAATACGCGGGCCTCTCACTGTTGTGGCCTCTCCTGTTGCAGAGCACAGGCTCCGGACGCACAGGCTCAGCAGCCATGGCTCACGGTCCCAGCCCTCCACGGCATGGGGGATCTTCCCGGACCGGGGCATGAACCTGCATCCCCTGCATCAGCAGGCGGACTCTCAACCACTGCACCACCAGGGAAGCCCTATGGTTTCTTCTTTGTCTATCAATGTAAAATATCTTTTTGGTAGGTTCCAGTCTTTTTTGTTGATGGTTGTTCAGCAGTTAGTTGTGATTTTGGTGTTTTCATGAGAGGAGGTGAGCTGAAGTCCTTCTATTCTGCCATCTTGTCTGGAATCGAAGGGCGGATTTTAGCCTCTTTGCTCAGCATGTGCTGGCTATTATTCCCTTGATATGGGGTGTGTAGTGGCTGCTTCCCATGCATGCTCCTGGAATGGGGGGACAGCAGTCAGTGTCCTCCCATAAGTCTTCCAGTGGCAGCGGCAGCCCCTGCATCCTCAGGGCAGTGGGGCCAGTGCTTGTTGCCTGTTCTTGGGTCCCCTAGCTGTGGTGGTGTCCTGCACACTCCTGGGACAACAGGGAGAGTAATTGGCCCCTGCTTGCTGCCTGTGCACACGCCCCAGATGGTGGGGCAGCAACTGGCGCCTGCTCCTGGGCTTCCTAGCGGTGGTGGCAGTCCACACACTCCTGGGATAGCAGGGATAGTGCTTGGCACTCACTCGCATGTCCCCTAGCTGTGGTGGCAACCTGCGCACCCCTGGGACAGTGCTTGGTGCCTGCTCGTGGGTCCTCTACCTGTGGCAGTGGCCCGCAAACAGCCACAACAGCAGGAGCAGCACTTGGTGTCTGCTCACAGGTCCCTCAGCAGCGGCAGCAGCCTGCGCCCTCCTGGAACAGCAGGTACAGCGATTGGAGCCCGCTCATGGGTCTCTCAGCAGTGGCAGCCCGTGCCCGCTTCTAGAGCTCGTGTATGTGGTGTCCTGTTGCCTGAGAGTGCATGCAGGGAAAGAAACTCTTATGGCGGTCCTGCCCCTCTCCTCGTGCGCTCCCGAACAATGGCGCCTTGCCTCTCTGGCAGGCCCAGGCTTCTTTCTTGTGCATCCTCAGTTGCCATACTCCAGCCTCATCATGTTGTCTCCACGCAGCCAACCTTGGTCCTTTCCCTGGGTCTGACCTCTGAAGCCTAAGCTTCAGCACCCAGCCACTGCCCACACCAGCAGGTGGGTGTCTCAGGCTGGGGAGGGCAGGGTGGTGGAACCAACTGTCTTGCAGGTCACTATCCATTTTGCCTCCTGCAAACTGGTTGCTGCACTCTCCTCTTAGGCTCCAGTGCCCCCTCCATCCAGGCTGATCTCCCTGCCAGTGAGGGGACTTCCCAGGGTGCAGGCACCTTTCCTCCACAGGTCCCTCCCTAGAGTGCAGGTCCTGTCCCGATTCCTTACTCTCTCTTTTTTCTTTTTGTCCTACCCAGTTACATGGAGGTTTTCTTGCCCTTTCAGAAGTCTAAACATCAGTAGATGTTCTTTTCAAATCATTCCGCTTGTAGATGTAGTTTTGATGTATTTGTGGGAGGAGATGGGCTCCACATCCTACACCCCTGCCATCTTTTTTTTAAATTTATTTTTTATTTTTGGCCACATAGGGCCTTAGTTGCGGCATGCAGGATCTTTCACTGCGGCATGCGGGCTTCTCTCTAGTTCTTCTCTCCAGTTGTGGCGCGCAGGCCTAGTTGCCCCACGGCATATGGGATCTTAGTTCCCTGACCAGGGATCGAACACGAGTCCCCTACATTGGAAGGTGGATTCTTTACCACTGAACCACCAGGGAAGTCCCTCCCCTGCCATCTTGATTCCTCTTTTGCTAATATTTTCATTAGGGTTTTTGTATCCACTTTCATGAGGGAGATTGAATTCTACATTTTCTTTCTTTCTTTCATTATTCATGTCTGATTTTGAAAGCAAGGCAATGCCAACTTCATTAAATAAGTTGGAATGTATTCCTTTTCTCTCTATTTTCTGGAAGAGATTCTATGAGATTAAATTACCTTTTTCCTTAAATTGGAAACTCAGGAATTTAGGGCTAGACATCTGGCTACTTCTGCCATGACACTCTACATCACTGCTGTCTGATAGAACTTCCTGTGATGCTAGAAATTTTCTATATCTTCCCTGCCCTATAATGGTATATAGGTAGACCTATAATTTTTCTCTGAAAAACTGAATTTTCAAAATTTTACTTACTTTTAATCTAAAGAGTCACATATGGCTAGGCACTACCACATTGAACAACACTGTCCTATATAAACTCTTGGTGATTGCCTGGGTCCTCCTCCTGCTTCTGTCTCCCAACACTTCCCAGTGTATGATGTACCCTTGGTATTTCTCTCACCTTTCTGCCCTGAACTCTCCCTGGTGGGTCTTGAGTTGCAAGTTGTTTTGTTTTCCCTGTGGCTGAGTCTACCATGTCTAGTTTCTTGATTACTCTTTTATTTTTTTCCAGCAATTTCTCATAGTCTCTTATCTACCAAAAATTTCCCTTCTAGTTTGTTTGTGCTGCTGGTACTTACTTATTTATTTTTAAATACCTGCTTTTCTCCTGTCTTTGGATATGTTGTAAGTGGAAAATTCCAGAAGGGGCTTTAGTGTATGTTCGTATATAGTTTTCCAGGTGGGGAAAGTTAAATTTCAGAAAACTTAAGGCAGTTAAAGTCACATGGTAAATTAATGTTAGAATCAGGGCATTACTTAAAACACCTGCTCTCCTGTTTACCAGCCTAGTGCTCCTCCAATAACATACTTGCTTCCAAAAGGAAATCAAGTTACATTTTGAATCTCTTTTTAGCGTATCATTTATTTCCTTTAAAAAAATTTTTCCTTCCAATTTTATTGAGATATAATTGACATACATACTGTATAACTTTAAGGTGCACAGCATAATGATTTGGCTCCTATACATCATGAAATGATTATTACACATTTGGTGAACATCCATAGTCTCACATAGACACAAAATTAAATAGAAAAAATTTTTTCCTTGTGATGAACACACCTAGGACTTAAACTCTTAACAACATTCATATATAACATAGAACAGTGTTAATTATATTTATCATGTTGTATATTACATCCCTAGTACTTATTTATCTTTTAACTGGAACTTTGAACCTTTTGACTGCCTTCATCCAATTTTCCCTCTCCTGACCCCTAACTCTGATAAGCACAAATCTGATCTCGTTTTCTATGAGGTTTTTTTTGTTTATTTGTTTTTTGAAGTGTAATTGACCTACAAAACTGTTAATTCTTGTTACACAACATAGTGATTTGATATTTCTGTACATTTCAAAATGATTACTGTGATAAGTCTAGTTACCATCTGTCATGATACAAAGATATTACATAATTATTGACTCTATTCCCCATACTATACATTTCATAACCATGACTCATTCATTTTGCAACTGGAAGTTTGTACCTCTTAATCTCTCTCAACTGTTTCTCACCTCTCCCACACCACCTTTCCATCTGTCAATTGCTTCTTTATTCTCTGTATCTATGACTCTGTTTCTGTTATGGTGGTTTATTTATTTGGTTTTTTAGATTTGACCTATAAGTAAAATCATACAATATTTGCATTTCTCTGTCTGAGTTATTTCACTCTAGGTTTATCCATGTTGTCACAATGGCAAAATTTCATTCTTTTTATGGCTAAGTAATATTCCATTATATATTTTAAATACATATATATCAATACATATATATATATATGTGTATATATACACACATACATACATATGCACAGGTACCACATTTTATTCATTCATCTATTGATGGGCATTTAGGTTGCTTCCACATCTTAGCTGTTGTAAACATTGCTACAATGAACATAGGGGTGCGTATATTTATTTTTAGTGTTTATAGTTTTTAACTTTTAATTTAATTTTTATTTTACATTGGGGGTAGTTGATATATAATGTTCTGTTAGTTTCAGGTGTGCAGCAAAATGGTTCAGTTATACGTATATCCATTCTTTTTCAGATTTTCTTCCATATAATTTATTACAGAATATTGAGGACAGTTCACTGTGTTATACAGTAGGTCCTTGTTGATTATCTATTTTATATATAGTGGTATGTGTATGTAATCCCAAACTCCTTATCCTTCCTCCCCACCGTTCCCCTTTCAAAGTCTGTGAGTCTGTTTCTGTTTGGTAAATAAGTTCTTTAGTATCATCTCTTTAGATTCCACATATAAGTGATATCATGATATTTGTCTTTGTCTGACTTACTTCACTTAGTATGATAATTTCTAGGTACATCCATGTTGCTGCAAGTGGCATTATTTCGTTCTGTTTTATGGCTGAGTAATATTCCATGGTATGTATGTACCATATTTCTTTATCCATTCCTCTGTTGATGGATATTCAGGTTACTTCCATGTCTTGACTGTTGTAAATAGTGCTGCAATGAACATTGGGGTGCATGTATGTTTTCTTTGGGTATATGCCCAGGAATGGGATTGCTGGATCATATGGTAGTTATATTTTTAGTTTTTTTAAGGAACCTACACACTGTTCTCCATAATGGTTGTACCAGTACATTCCCACCAACAGTGTAGGAGGGTTCCCTTTTCTCCACACCATCTCCAGCATTTGTTGTTTGTAGATATTTTGTTGATGGCCGTTACGACCAGTGTGAGGTGATACCTCATAACAGTTTTGATTTGCATTTCTCTAATAATTAGTGATGTTGAGCATCTTTTCATGTGCTTTATGGCCATCTCTATGTTTTCTTTGTAGAAATTTCTGTTAACATCTTCCACCCATTTTTTGATTGGGTTGTTGGGGGTTTTTGTTATTGGGCTGCATAAACTATTTGTATATTTTGGAGATTAATTTCTTGTAGGTCGCTTCATTTGCGAATATTTTCTCCCATTCTGTGGGTTGTCTTTTTGTTTATGGTTTCCATTGCTGTGCAAAAGCTTTTAAGTTTCATTAGGTCTCATTTGTTTATTTTTATTTTCATTACTCTAGGAGGCGGATCAAAAAAGATCTTGCTGTGATTTATGTCAGTGTTTTGCCTATGTTTTCCTCTAAGAGATTTATAGTATTAGTCATACATTTAGGTCTTTAATCCATTTTGAGTTTATTTTTGTGTATGGTATTAGCGATTGTTCTAATTTCATTCTTTTCCATATAACTGTCCAGTTTTCTCAGCACTATTTATTGAAGAGGCTGTCTTTTCTCCATTGTATATTCTTGCCTCCTTTGTCGTAGATTAATTGACCATAGGTGCATGGGTTTGTCTCTGCACTTTCTATCCTGTTCCATTGATCTATATTTCTGTTTTTGTGCCAGTACCATACTGTTTTGATTACTGTAACTTTGTAGTATAGTCTGAAGTCAGGGAGCTGGATTCCTCCAGCTCTGTTTTTCTTTGTCAGTATTGCTTTGGCCATTCCGGGTGTTTTGTGTTTCCATACAAATTGTAAAAATTTTGTTCTAATTCTGAAAAAATGCCATTGGTAATTTGATAGGGATTGCATTGAATCTATAGATTGCTTTAGGTAGTATAGTCATTTTCACAATATTGATTCTTCCAGTCGAAGAACATGGTATATCTCTCCATTTGTTTGTGTCATCTTTGATATCTTTCACCAGTGTCTTATAGTTTTCAGAGTATAGGTCTTTTGCCTCCTTAGGTAGGTTTATTCCTAGGTATTTTATTCTTTTTGATGTGATTGTAAATATGATTGTTTCCTTAATTTCTCTTTTTGATCTTTCATTGTTAGTGTATAGGAATGCAAGAGATTTCTGGGTACTAATTTTGTATCCTGCAAATTTACTGAACTCATTCATGAGCTCTAGTAGTTTTCTGGTGGCATCTTTACAGTTTTTTATGTATAGTATCATGTCATCTGCAAACAGTGACAGTTTACTTCTTCTTTTCTGATTTGGATTCCTTTTACTTCTTTTTCTTCTTTGATTGCCATGGCTAGGACTTCCGAAACTATGTTGAAAAAAGTGGCAAGAGTGGACATCCTTGTCTTATTCCTGATCTTTGAGGAAATGCTGTTTTTCACCTTTGAGAATGGTGTTTGCTGTGGGTTTGTCATGTATGGCCTTTATCATGTTGAGGTAGGTTCCCTCTGTGCCCCCTTTCTGGAGAGTTTTTTATCATAAATGAACGTTGATTTTTGTTGAAAGCTTTTTCTGCACCTATTGAGATGATCGTATGGTTTTTATCTTTCAGTTTGTTAATGTGGTGTATCACAGTGACTGATTTACATATATTGAAGAATCCTTGCATAGCTGAGGTAAATTCCACTTGATCATGGTGTATGATCCCTTTAATATATTGTTGGATTCAGTATGCTAATATTTTGTTGATGATTATTGCATCTATGTTCATGAGTGATATTGGCCTGTAATTTTCTTTTTTTGTGGTATCTTCGTCTGGTCTTGGTATCAGGGTGATGGTGGCTTGGTAGAATGAGCTTGAGGGTGTTCCTTCCACTGCAATTTTTAGGAAGAGTTTCAGAAGTATAGGTTCAACTCTTCTCTAAATGTTTGACAGAATTCACCTGTGCAGCCACTGGTCCTTAACTTTTGTTTGTTAGAAGTTTTTTTTTTTTTTTTTTTTTGTGGTACACAGGCCTCTCACTGTTGTGGCCTCTCCCGTTGTGGAGCACAGGCTCCGGACGCACAGGCTCAGCGGCCATTGCTCACGGGCCCAGCCGCTCCGCTGCATGTGGGATCCTCCCAGACCGGGGCACGAACCCGTGTCCCCTGCATCGGCAGGCGGACTCTCAACCACTGCACCACCAGGGAAGCCCTGTTAGAAGTTTTTTAATCACAGTTTTAATTTCAGTACTTGTGACTGGTCTGTTCATGTATTCTGTTTCTTTCTGGTTCTGTCTTGGAAGTTTGTGCCTTTCTAAGAATTTGTCCATTACTTCTAGGTTTCCCATTTTTTTTGACATATAGCTTCTTGCAGTAATCTTTTATGATCCTTTGTATTTCTTTGGTGTCAGTTGTAACTTCTCCTTTTTCATCTCTAATTTTTATTGATTTGAGTCCTCTCCCTTTTTTTCCTTGATGACTGGCTAAAGATTTATCCTTTTTTTTAATCTTCTCAAAGAACCAGCTTTTCGTTTCCTTGATCTTTTCTGTTGTTTTCTTCATCTCTATTTCATTTATTTCTTCTCTGATCTTTATGATTTCTCTCCTTCTATTAACTTTGAGTTTTGTTTGTTCTTCTCTCTCTAGTTGCTTTAGGTGTAAGGTTAGGTTGTTTATTTGAGATTTTTCTTGTTTCCTGAGATAAGATTGTATTGCTATAAACTTCCCTTTTAGAACTGCTTTTGCTGTATCCCATACGTTTTGGATTGTTGTGTTTTCATTGTCATTTGCCTCTAGGTATTTTTTGATTTCCTCTTCGATTTCTTCAGTGATCCATTAGTTGTTCAGTAACATATTGTTTAGCCTCCCCTCCACATATGTGTGTTTTTTACCTGTAACTTGATTTCTAATCTCATAGCATTGTGTTTGGAAAAGATGTTTGATGTAATTTCAATTTTCTTAACTTTACCAAGATGTACTCTATCCTGGAGAATGTTCAAGGTGTCCTTGAGAAGAAAGTGTATTCTGCTGCTTTGGGGTGGAATGTCCTATGAATTTCAGTTAAGTCCATCTGGTCTAATGTGTCATTTAAGGCTTGTGTTTCCTAATTGATTTTCTATCTGGGTGATGTGTCCATTGGTGTAAGTGGGGTGTTAATGCCCCCCAAAATTATTGTGTTACTGTCAATTTCTACTGTTATGGCTCTTAGCATTTGCCTTATATATTGAGGTGCTTCTATGTTGGGTGCATATATATTTACAGTTGTTATATTTTCTTGTTGGATTGATCCCTTGATCATTATGTCATGTCCTTCATTGTCTCTTATAACAGTGTTTATTTTAAAGTCTATTTTGTCTGATATGATTATTGTTACTCCAGCTTTCTTTTGATTTCCTTTTGAATGGAATATCTTTTTCCATCCTCTCATTTTCAGTCTGTGTGTTTCCCTAGATCTGAAGTAGGTCTCTTGTAGACAGCATATATACGGGTCTAAGTTTTGTATCCAGCCAGTTTATGTCTTTTGGTTGGAGCATTTAATCCATTTACATTTAAGGTAATTATTCGTATGTACTTATTGCCATTTTCTTAATTGTTAAGATGTGTTTTTGTAGGTCTTTTTTCTTCCCTTTCTCTATTGTTCTCTTATGATTTGATGACTATCTTTAGAGTTTGTTTGGATTGCTTTTTCATTTTTGTGTGTGTATCTATTGTAGACTTTTGATTGATGGGAACCTCAGTTCTCATGAGGTTTTGATATAGCAGTCTACATATATACAAGATTGATTTAAGTTGCTGGTCCCCTAATTTACAATGTATTTCCATTATGTATTTATATGTATTTATACTCTCCACTTCTCATGATTGCTGGTTTTGATATCATATTTGTGTGTGGATGATTTTCTACCTTCACTGTATATTTTTTACCTTTACCAATGACCTTTCCCATTCATAGTTTTCTTGTTTCTAGCTGTGGCCTGTTCTTTTCCCTCTAGAGAAGTTCCTTTAGCATTTGTTGTAAAGCTGGTTGGGTGGTGCTGAATTCTCTTAGCTTTTGCTTGTGTATAAAGCTTTTGATTTGTCTGTGGAATCTCAACGAGACCTTTACTGGCTAGAGTATTCTTGTAGGCTTTTCCCTTTCATCATTTTAAATATATTTTGCCTCTCCTGGCCTGCAGTGTTTCTGCTGAAAAATCAGCTGATAACTTTATAGGAATTCCCTTATATGTTGTTGCTTTCCCCTCATTGCTTTCATATTTTCTCTTTGTCTTTAATTTTTTCTGTTTGATTAATGTGTGTCTCAGTGTGTTCCTCCTTGGGTTCATCCTGTATAGGATTCTTTGCACTTTCTGGACTTGAGTGTTTCCTTTCTCATGTTAGGGAAATTTTTGGCTATAATATCTTCAAATATTTTCTTAGGCCCTTTTTCTTTCTCTTCTCCTTCTGGGACCCCTATAATGCAAATGTTGGTGTTTTTAATGTTGTCCCAGAAGTCTCTGAGACTGTCCTCATTTTTTTTCATTCTCTTTTCTTTATTCTTTTCTGTGGCAGTGATTTCCATCACTCTGTCTTCCAGCTCACTTATCTGTTCTTCTGCCTCACTTATTCTGCTATTGATTCCTTTAGTATGTTTTTCATTGTAGTTATTGTATTGGCCATCTCTGTTTGTTCTTTACGTCTTGTAGCTCCTTGGTAAATATTTTTTGTATCTTCTAGATCTGTGCCTTCATTTTTTTCCTGAGATTTTGGATCATCTTTACTATCATTACTCTGAATTCTTTTCAGGTAGATCACCTATTTTTCCTTCATGTAATTGTTCTTGTGAGTTTTTATCTTGTTCTTTTTTTCTATCATCTCATTTTGTCTAACTTTCTGTGTTTATGTTCTCTTTTCTACGGGTTCCAGGGTCGTAGTTCCTGTTGCTTCTGGTGTCTGCCCCCTGGTGGGTGAAGTTCGTCCACGGGCTTGTGCAGGCTTCCTGTGGGAGGGACAGATGCCTGTCCTCTCATGCGTAGAGCTAGGTCTTGTCCCTCTGATGGGCAGGGTGGTATCCAGGAGTGTGTTTCAAGGTTGCTGTGAGCTCAGTATGACTTTAGGCAACCTGTCTGCTGATGGTTGGGGCTGCGTTCCTGTCTTGCTGGCTGTTTGGCTTGAGGCTTTCCAGGAACCTGGAACCTGTAGGTTGTTGGGTGGGGCTGGGTCTTGGTGCTGAAACAGGGACCTCCAGGAAAGCTCTTGCCAATCAATATTTTCTGGGGCCTCTGCCATCTGTGTCCTTACCCCCACAGTGAGTTACAGCCAACCCCCACCTCTGCAGGAGACGCTCTCTGACCCCACGTCAGGTCTAGCTCTTGTTCCTATGGAGGTATTGCTTTGTGCTGGGTCCCAACCCACGTAAGGACTTGTGTGCACTGAGAAATGGTCTTTTTAAAAAATAATTAATTAATTAATTAATTAATTATTGGCTGCATTGGGTCTTTTTTGCTACACGCAGGCTTTCTCTAGTTGCAGCGAGCGGGGGCTACTCTTCGTTGTGGTGCTTGGGCTTCTCATTGCGGTGGCTTCTCTTATTGCAGAGCACAGGCTCCAGGCACATGGGCTTCAGTAGTTGTGGCATGCGAGCTCAGTAGTTGTGGCGCATGGGTTTAGTTGCTCCACGGCATGTGGCATCTTCCCAGACCAGGGCCTGAACCTGTGTCTGCTGAAATGGCAGGCAGATTCTTAACCACTGCATGACCAGGGAAGTCCTGAGAAATGGTCTTTGGTAGGAGAGGTGCTATTCGTCCCACCAGCTCACTGTCTTCTGTTCACAAGAGCTGTATGCTCTAGGGGTGCCCCCTATGTGGGTTGTATTGGCCCTTCTGTTGTGGAGAGCTGATTACTGTGGGTAGTCTGGTAGGTGTGGCTGGCCCCCAGTCCCATTGGTTTCCAGGTCCTGACTTGTTCAAAGGCTTCTGGCTGCTGGTGGGTGGCACTGGGTTACAGGATGGCTGGTTGTGAGGCTGGAGGTCTGTATCTAGTGTTGGCTTATTGGTGGATGGGGTCAGGACCCAGGTAGTTCTGGAGCTGGCTTTGGCCTGCTGGTGGGTGGTTCTGGTTCCTGACACAGTTGCAGGGTCTGTGGTGTCCCAAAGCAGGTGTTGACCTGCTCTTGAGTGAAGCTAGAACCCGGGGTGGCTGGCTGAGGGGCCTATGAAGTTTTGGAGCTGGTGTCAGCCTGCTGTTGGGTGGGGCCAGGACCCACGGTGTTCTGGCTGGTGTTAGTCTGCTGGTAGGTGAGGCTAGGTCCTGGGGTTAGTGCTAGCCCACTGGTGGGTGGAGTCAGGTCCTGGGGTCTCTGGCTGTGGGGCCTGGGGGTCCCAGAGCTGATGTTGGCCTGCTGGTGGCCAGAGCAGGGCCCAGAGAGTCCTGGAACTACTGTTGGCCCATTGGTGAGAAGTGGCATGTCCTGGCTGCAGGTCCCTGTGAGTTCCAGTGTTGGTTTTGGCCCGCTGTTGGTTTTGGCCCAGTGTTGGTTTTGGGGTTGTGTCCCTATAGGTAGCTGAAGGACCAGAGGGTCCCAGGGCTAATGCCAATGGATAGGGCCAGGTTCTGGTCCTAACAAGTTAGAGGGAGGATTCCAAAGTGGCACCTGCCAGCACCAGTGTCCTAGTGGTAATATGAGCTCCTCAAAATGGCTGCCACCAGTGTTTGTGTCCCTAGCATGAGCTCCAGTTGCCTCCTGCCTCTCCGAGGGACTGTCTAAGATCAGCAGGTGGGGCTGACCCAGGCTCCTTTCAAATTACTGCTTCTACCCTGGGTCTCTCAAAACATGTGAGATTTTGTGTGTTCCTTTTTTAGAGTGGAGGCTCTATTTCCTATAGCTCTCTGGCCTTCCCAAATGTAAGCTCCACTGTCTTTCAAAGCCAAATATTCTAGGGGCAAATCTTCCCAGAGCCAGACCCCTGGGCTGGTGAGCCCAGTGTGGATCTGGGACCCATGCACCTTAGGGAGAACCTCTACAATTGTAGTAATCATCCTGTTTGTGGGTTGCCCTGCCAGGGGTATGGGTCTTGACTATACCATGTCTCCACCCCTCCTACCCATCTCCTTGTGGATCCTTCTTTATATCGTTAGTCATAGAATATGTCAGTCTTCAGGTCCTTCTCTTCAGTAGTTGCTCTGTAAATAGTTGTAATTTTGATGTGCCCATGGAGGAGGTGAGCTCAGGGTCTTCCTAATTTACCATCTTGGCTTTCTCTTGCAGTGTATAATTTTTAAGTCAAAAAGAAATCACCTTTCTGTAATACAAATAAACAACTCTTAAATTGTCTTTGGGTAAACCTAATCTATTCACATATCAATTTTTTTGAAATGAAGTATGCCCAAATTTGTGATAACCTTACCTCCAAAGAGTCCTTCTATTACCCCAATAACTTTACTGCTTTTCTAGCTGTTTCCCAGTGGTCTCAAGATGACACAGTCTCCATTATGTCTCCCAGCCAAAAAAGAAAGAAAAAAGAAAAAAATTCTTAGGTTTTCACAGAGTCCTTCTCCAGTTATTCAAACAATGTTTCTTTATATCTAGACTTTGAATCTGTGCATATAAACCAAGAAAGCACTTATATAAGTCAGAGAAGGTTTTCTGAAGGTAGTTAATGCCTGTGCTGAGATCAGAACAACTTGAGTTGGTGATTGGAAAGTGGAAAGTTAGAAGGGAATGCAAAGTTCTGTATACGACTGGAAGTGTTTGCAAAAGCCTGGAAGCCCAGCAAGTGGTTGGGAGCCTGGGGAGGTAAGTTCATTCGTGGGTTTGACTGCATCATTAGGGCATCCAGGAGCCATTGGAGGGAGCTAGGAATGCCAAGAAAAGATTAGAATTTAAAAAAAAATAAACTGGACCTCAGTAAGAGTAGGTTGAAGGCAGATAAGGACTAGAGGCATGGAGATTTTTAAATATATATTACACATGAGAAAGTTAATTTTAAACATGAGGAAAAAGGGCAAAGTAGTAATGTTCCTCTGAACTCAGACACAGAGAGCAAGAAGCATATGAAGCTCAAAACTTTTAGTATAACATATACTTTTGTTTTGTTATATGTTTCAACTCTCTTTTTTTTTTTTTTTTTTTTTTTTTGCGGTACGCGGGCCTCTCACTGCTGTGGCCTCTCCCGTTGTGGAGCGCAGGCTCCGGACGCGCAGGCCCAGCGGCCATGGCTCACGGGCCCAGCCGCTCCACGGCATGTGGGATCTTCCCGGACCGGGGCACGAACCCGTGTCCCCTGCATCGGCAGGCGGACTCTCAACCACTGCACCACCAGGGAAGCCCTCAACTCTTTTTAAAGTAAATTTAATTTAGGTAAAAGATGCAAACATACAATTTCATGAGTGTTCACGAAGTAAACACACCTGTGTCTCTAGACAGATCAAGAAATTAAATGACCAGCACCCTAGGAGAGCCCCTCTTCTTCACTCCCAGTCTACACTTCTCCCCACAATTATTATCTTAACTTTGATCCATATGGATATTTTAAATTAATTTTTCTCCTAAGAAATGAGCTACCACATACCTAGAAACTTGCACATGAAAAAAACCTCAAATTTAATCTAGTTCAGTGATTTTTCAGACATTAAAAATAAACAATAGAATATTTTCTTCAAAATTAAATGTTACATACATCCCCAGTTTGTGAAACATATATCAGAATTTCTATGATTGAATCAGAATTAGAAATCTGGAGCCTGTGGAGCCTACTCAGTGCACATCTCCTTTGTTTAATACATATTCAGTGGATGCATAAACAACACAGATTTGAACTTCGTGGGTCCACTTATACGCATTTTTTTTTCACTAAATACATACTACAGTGCTACACACTCCACAGTTGGTTGTATCGGAGGATGCAGAACTACAGATTCAGAGGGCTGGCTGTAAAGTTCTACACTGATTTTATACTTCACAGAGGGTTGTGCTCCTAACCCCGCTGTGTTGTTCAAGGGTCACCAGTATTTCTCTACCTATTCCATTCTGGTGGACTTTGAGATATCACTTCCATATCCTGAGGCTCTATGGAAAACTCAGTTTGAAAAATCACTGGTGCATTGTAAGCCCTTTCTTTTGAATAGGGTTTGGTTGACATTTCTGGAAAGGTTAGACAGTAAATAATGTAGGCTTTTATTGCCATATGGCCTCTTTCTCACTATTCAACTCACATGCTGTTGCAGTATGAAAGCAGCTTTAGACAATATGTATTGGCTTTGTTCCAATAAAACTTTATTTACAAAAATGGACTGGGGGTGTGGGCGGATTTGGCCCATGGGCTGTAGTTTGCCAAACCCTGCTTTTGAAAAATAAGGAAAGGGAGGTTCAGAAAAGTAAAGAAACTTAGAATTGCAGAATTTTATTACTAAAGGAACTTTAATAATCCTCCTTTGGGTAAGGAAACCAAGGCCCCAGTAATTCATACTACTTTACAAAGCAATTTGTGGCACATGTAACCTAGCAAAGAGTTTTATATGTATGACATCATAGTTATAGTTAAGATAGTGTTTTGTTCCTATTCCAACCTGTATTTATTACTAAAACTCTCAGGCTTTCATCTCTTCTGAAAAATCTTGAAGAATCGTGCTCTCCCTAGGAATTGTAAATTCCCCAATCCTGTGACTAACATGATTTCTATTGGGACTCTTTGTTTCTCATGCCATAACCTTCATGCTTCTAAATTTGAGTCTTCACCCAAGTGGCCCAAGTAACGTTGCACCAACTTTAGATGGTCTGGGTTCTAAGCATGTTTCCATTCATTAGCCTGTTAAAATGTGTATTTGTTATATCGAGTTTAAGGTACTTTCTGCCAAAGGACTAGGAATTTGAGTGATTTCATCAAGGCTTTACTGCAGTTTTACTGCCCCTCATTCAGGGTCTAATGACATATTCTGTTATCTTCTACCTGAGAGTGGGTTATTCACATTGCTGAATTCCCACGCTGAGTCTAAGGCAGGCCTTGGCTTTCTTCTGTGTGTGCTAGTTGTATCAATCAGAATGGGCAAGGTTATGCTGCTAAAATAGGTAAAGCCAAATATTAGCATTTCCAAACAACAATATATTCCACCGTAAAGCCTTTGTGGGTTGGTAGGAGCTCTGCTTCTCTTGATTTCAGTCCTCACTCTGCTTCTGAAGCTGACGGAACAGCCGCTGATGAAGAACTGCCCATCTCGGAAGTAGAGGGAAGGGAGGATGTGTTGAAGCAAGAATTGGCTCTTAACATTCATACTTGAAGTGACAGGCTCCCCTTTCAATGGCCAAAGCAAGACAAAGGGCTAAACCTGCCTTCCATGGGGCAGGGAATTCCTCAGGGAGGGAAACAGGAGAATGGTGAACTGAAGTAAAAAATCCAGCTGAGCCAGAAGCTCAAGTCTTTGTTATCATTTCTCCCTAGAGGACTAAGAACCATCATGCAAATTAAACTCCTAGTATCCTGCCCTGGTATACCAGATACCTGAAGTGGTATAAATCTATCGTTTTGGCTTTTTAAATCAAGATGTGGATGTATTCCTTAACAAAAATAGTTTATTATTCACATACTGTTTGAATATGGAAAATGGAAAGGACAGCTATATACGTAGAATATAAATGTCATTTAACAGGATTTGGATGTCAATGACTATAGATTTTTTTTTTTCTTTCCTCCTTCACCCTACCATTCCTGAAATGCTTTCCCATGGGCCATATTTTCCTGCATCCCTTCCATGAATGTATATAACTGTTTCCATCTGAATAAGCTAAGATGCTTGTTATAAATTCAGATTTCTGGACTGTACCTGAAAATAACTGGATGATGCTGGGAATCTATGTTTTTACCATATTTCCTACAGACATTTTACGACATTGATGTTTGGAAAACATTGTCCTAGAACATATACCTTGAGCCTGTCCCTTAAGTCTTATGAAATCCATGGCCAGACTTTGTGGCTTGTGGCCTTGGTTTTTCCCTTTTTCCTTTTTTTTTTTCCCTTTTCCCATGAGGTTGAGACTTAACCTTTTTGGCTTTGCTAATTGGCATGTGATGGAGCTGTCTTTTGCTTCATAGACTTACCTTGGGTAAAAAACAATTGTGGGAGGTAAACATTACTATTTTACCAATTTATAGGCCTTTTGAATTAGAAATGAGAAATATGGAATACAGAAGAGAACTGTAAATAGGACTCTGGAAAAGGATATTAGCATTGTGGCTGTCCTATATTATGTGCATAACACTTTCAGGGTTATAACTGAGAATCTCAGGGTAGGGCTGCAAGCATAACATGTGATCAACTTGGACGATCGTGCTACCAATTCATTCATCTCAAATTTAGTATTGATTCCTATTGTCATAGTCAAGTAAGTGTTCAGTGATTTACTTCAATTGCAATTAACATGCACAAGATGTGACAGTGGCATGGATGCAACATCCTCACCATCTTCCTCCCCCAACCCCACTAATGATCATGAGGATTGATCTGTGTGCCTCTGCAAAAACTGTGTGATTAGTACAAAAAAAAAATAACCTTCTGGGATCAAAGAAGACGGTTCTTAGATCAAGGGTGTGAAAGTAACAGAACTTAAAGGATAAATACTAAAAACTTACAGTTCAGTTCTATTTGTAGGAAAAATGAAATTATTGGATTGCTATGTGACATAATATTTTTTAAGGTTATTTTATTGGCTCTGTCTGAGAAAGCTAACCGAATTGAATTTCTAGTTTTCATTAGAAAGGGGTTTCTATTCACCGTCACTGGCAATGTGATGTCAACAAGACAAATGCAATTAGATTAAGGGGATCTTTATGTTGCAGCCAGTTTTAAGTTGTGCACCATTCACTGCAGTGAGGAGCAAAGGGATGTAGCAACAGTATGTTCACCAGGGCTGTGGAGAGTTGAGTTTGTTGCAATCTTATTGTTCTCTAAATATATATTCTTTATGCATGTGAAGTTTAACAGAGGGATTAGGTGAACAAACCTTAGACAAAGATTCATGAAGTTACTTTTCATATTAAATAATTCCCTCCTAGCATGTCTTATATTCTTGTATGTTGCCCCTTTGACGGTGTGCCTAGTTCAGAGTTTGGCTAGGGGTAGCCCAAAAAGGAGTGAGCGGTAGTAGTGGTGATGGTGGTGGTGTGGTAGTTGCATACAGAAAACTGCTAATTTTCAGGTTCGTGTGGCTCTTCACACTGGATGGCCTAATGTAACCCTGTTGAATTCTTTAAGCTGATTTGTTGGATTAGTTTTATATTAGATGATAACACATCATCTTATGATGGATACTTGGGTTATAAGTATTTTCTACATTGTTATAGTGACATTCTACAATAGCACTATATGGTATTTCAATTCTAATATATTAATTCTATCCTTGAATCTTGTTTGAAATTAAACATCAACTAATTTCAAAAGTAATTATTTTTTTATTTCAACTCTATAAAGTATACAACAGGCACTCGGCAATTACAGCTGCAGGAAAAATACAGAGCAAATCAAAGCAGGTTAAGTTTATGAAAAAGTGTTTAATCTACATCAAAAGAGTGCAAGTGGTCAGTGACCATTTGATGACAGTTGTTGCATTCTGACTAACAAAGGACTCTTTCATGTAGAATGAATTGTAAGAGGACAATCAAATAACCATAGCTGTAAGAATACAAAAGAACTGAGCAGTTGTAAAAACATCATACATTGAAATAAATTTGATAGATGACGCTTCAAGAAATGTCCCTTTACTTGGAAAGTCCAAACCTCTGAGTCACTGTCAAGGTCCCAGAGCTCTGTCTGTTGATGCAGGGGCAGATAAAGAGGAGGGCTAACAACACACTTTCAATGTTTAGCTTTCTAGGTCTGTTGAAAACTTGCCTTATAAGTGATTTGCATATACAAGAACTCAGAGGAAGCATCCTGTTTTGTTGAGTTGTGCACCAAGGTACTTTTTCATCACTGGTTTCATGACGAGGCTTGGTTAGCAGTCATTTTCCAATTTTTCTTTTGAGTTGGACTGTTGTTAATGGAGTCTAAAAAATGAGATATTTTAGAACTTGACTGCACTAATTTTTTTTTTTAACTGAATCTGCACAGCTTAGCAAAACAGGAATACCTGTATACAGACTGATAGTATGTCATATATTAATTTGACCTGCACATACATTTATACATTTCACAGAAATGACGCTGTATCTCATTAACAGATACACAGCTCTGGTACATTTAACAGAAATAAGAGAACAACTTCATCATTTCTGTAATTCATCAATATTATGTAATAAAGGCTTATAAATTGTTAGCAGAAAGAACTGTAAAACGCAGCAAGCTAAGAAAGGACAACATTTTGAGGTGTGTTTGTCTTTGTCATGCAGCATAACACCAAATTTGTTTTTTTAATAGGATGCCATGAATTTAAGGCACTTGCAACAATGCCAGATAGCCAGGTCATGTTCTAAACTATGGGACAGATGGATAAACAGTACAGTTGACATAATTTTCAATAATACTGACAATTATGACATTAATTCAAGTCTACTTGGGCCTAAAAACATTATTCAGTACAAATTAAATGAAATAATAATGCTGTGAAACACTAAAAAAAAGTTACATGTACCACAAAATATCACACAAAAATACCTATTTACATAAATATTTATCTGTGGTCCTACTGTGAAAGAAAACATTGTTATGGATAATGCACAAATCACCTCTACTGTATGAAATCAGTTCTGATATCCTTATTTTCGGTGTGGTAGCTGACTTCTTTAAATTTAAGTTCACCATCAGTTCAGTCTTTTAGAAATGAGACAAGAAAAATTCAGTAGTTGAATTTATATTATTATACATGTGTGATTCACATGCATATCCCATAATTTTAAGTAAAAGGTATGATTTGTAAAGAATATAGTCAAAATAAATTTGTTTTAAATGCCACATGGATCTGATTCCTATATTAATAACAAAGAAGGTACAAGCAAATATCATTCCTAGCAAATTTCCAGAAATCACTTTCTCTAATGTATTCAATCTATCTCAGGTGTTACGTTGCTCCTTTCCTTGGCAGTTTTCAGTTTTCCTGTGAGTCAAGACACACAGAAAGCCCTTATTTCCCATACTTGAAGTATTAACAAGAAAGTCAGTTAACAAATCAAACAAGTTGGCGCTATTCTAACTTATCTGGATGTTCTTTAGTGGAAGAAAATAGAGGGGGCATGAAAAATTCAGAAATAAAGTGAGATGTGCTTTTTTATGAAGCTGACCATGAATTTTAGCCCTAGTGTCTTCATTAAGACAAGATTTAAATCCTTAAAATTCAGTGTTGAAAATTAGACGAATGTTTTCTCTTAGTAATTCTCGAAAGATGTAGTTCCCCTTTATTTTCTTGGTGATTGCTTTAGACGTCCTAATGCAGTGCCACAGGTGAAATGAACAAAGATGCATTAACAAGTGGGAGAAACGACCTACAGTTGGATTACGCTGAATGCTGCGTCTTCATTTTCTACAGAACTTGTACATATTGGTTGTCTTAGACTTGAACCATAGTTCCAAATCCACAGTAAGTGCTAATCTCTGGGGCTATTGGGATATTTAAAAAGTTGCAGGAGAAGATTCTCTTACTTAAAATGACTAGGTGAATTTAACATTCCAGCAAACCTTTAGCATGCCTACACCACTGTCTTTAAAAAAAAAAAAAAAAAATCACTGAACGTTGACTAATAACATTGAAATTATATTTTTAGAAGCCCAATTAAAAGCAATATTAAACTTCTGAAGTAGCATTCATAGCTGGATTTTAACTTGATATGTTTAATTTTGTCTTCTAAAATCTGTAGAAGAAGGTGAGCATTTATTTTGAGAAATAGGGAGGGAGAAATCTGATAATACAAGAATAATAATATCATCTTAGGATCAAAATTTTCATTTAAATTTATTCTAATTATATATAATATGCCCTTAATACTTTTATTTTCCAAATGTTTCTTAGATTTTTATATTTTGATAACATATCATATTCTAAAGTAGTCTTGGTATGAAAAATTCAAACAAAAATCATAATATATGCCTTCTTGGATACTATATAATCTCGGTGGATGTATGTTTTGCAGAACTGTCTATATTTGATTGACTTTTTAAACACTCTCTACGGGAAAAGATCAAACCTCTGTTTAATATGCCATGTTCATATACAGTTCCAAATCAGGATGACAGCTCATAAAATTATACATTTGTCTAAGGAGGTACAATGCTAATTGTCCAGGAAAAGCTCCAAATGGCTGTGCTACTTTTGACAGCTAATAATTGTCAACTGGCCTGCCAACAAAGGACTCAGTTTAAATTGCTGATTCTTTTCCCCATGTGAAAAAGCAAATCACTTCGATATTTCAAATGTATCTAGTCTTTCCTAGCTAGTCTGATATTTCAGAATTGTAGTATTTGTTCTGTTTAGCTCCAATTTACTTTTAAGAAATCGGGTTCCTGTTTCTACTCCTTTCCTCCTTTCACATGCTAATAGACTCGTTGCCCATTGACAAAAAGGTAATCACACCTGCCCAGGTTCTTGTCTTGTTCCCTGACCTCACATAGGTAAGGGTTCTCATCGGGTGAATCTTAATGATTTTGTGCTTGCTTTCTTTTCTTTTCTTGGTTCAGGCCTAAGACAAGAAGCTAGTTCAAATATATTCTTAGTCACCTTTCTCCCTCAACCCTAGACTATGTTGCGTCTCCCTCAACCCTAGACTATGTTGTATAAGTGAAATCTGACAGAAGTTTGGTTTGATAAATTTAGTGAAAATGCTTGATTCTCTGGCTACACATGTAATGATTAGAATTTGTGTTGTCTGTTTAGACACTGACATTTACAGATGAAAGATATACATAGCACCCATATATAGTTTTTATTTTTTTGGATGGATCTTCATCCCTCTCCAACCCACCCCACCCCACCCCACCCTAAAGGTTTATTTTTATAAAAGGGAATATTTTAAGCCTCAGTTTGAGGGTGTGTGAGATAAATAAAAACCAGTTGGCTGCTAGTCATTTATTTCCAGGACCATCTTTAAGCACGCTATTTAAAAAAATATGAAATGGTTTGTGAATTGCTTTTGTCCCACTCTGTCATGCCAATTTATCAAAAAGAAACAAATATCATGCATGTTGTGTTCTTCAGTCCTCTGTGAAAACACATATATACCTGCTATGAGAGTTCTCAGCGGAATCCATAGCAGTTGTGCTTTTATCATATCAATTTGTAAAATCTGTCAGAAAGGAAAGGTAACATTCAGTCTCGTCATCAGCACTGCTGGGAAAGAAAATCATGAAACTTCTAGCACTGGTTTGACATGAACTCTGTGACCAGCCGATGTGTGGTCCTCTTGTATACGGTATTTACACCAGCTTGCAGTAACAGAGTCTACAACCCTCACTTGAAGAAAGGGAAGAGTCCAGTTTTTGTACCACAGTAATCTAATCTGTCGTACCCAATATATTATTTTTGGATCTTCTTGATAATTCTAGCAAGGTACTGACCCTCTTTGAAGTGTTTCTTACAGTCTTTCAAATTATAATCAGAGCAAAGCAAGATCACTGCAACAATAGAAAACATTTCTTTACTGGTGAAAGGCTTTGCTTCAGGACCACCATGTCAACTGCTATTTTTAGTTTCAAACAGAAAACATGTAAAGAGCACTATTGTCATCTAAGCAATAAGTCCTAATGCCACTGTAGTTACTGGAGCAGCATCGATCAAAGGCATCATGGTGACCCCGAGCACTAATCTTCTCTCTTTCCTTCAGGTTTGCTGGCAGCTGTGTCTCAGAAAAAGCTGTCTTCAGCAAGGCAGAAGCAGGTAAGAGAAATACATTAGAAGTCTACGTCCCATCCTGAGTTGTCGTCAGGTGGTGGTTCGTCATTGTCCTCAGGGAAACTGTCAAAATTGCTTGTGTCTGTGGGTGATGCAACCTGCGAACAAGAGAACGAACGGTAAAATTTTCTGATTTTTTTTTTTAGGGGCCTTCCAAGCTAGATTTTTAAAACATTCTTTATTCAGTCTGTATTCAATGGCTATTTTTGGAATGTCTACCATGAGCAGGTTTGTCCTTTGTATTGGGGGTTACAGTGGTGAATAAAAATAGACATGGCTCTGTGTGATTAAAACAAATAATTACAGCTGTAGATAATTATAAACTTTGGTTAGTGCTATGAAGAAAAAATACAAGGTGTCATGAGTAAAAAGGAGTGATTGGGGAAAGCCTCTTTGAAAAAGTATTAAACCTCAGAATTAACGGTCTCCATCAAGAGGGTATATAGCACATGCAAAGGACATGCAAAGGTCCTGAGGTGAGAAAGAGAGAGCTCCATGCTATGAAGTATCTACAAGAGGTCAACTTGGCTACTGTATAAAAGAGGAGGGGAGTGAAATGAGAAATAGGCAGAAGTCAGCTTAAGGATTTTCGTGTATTTATTCTAAGTATGATAAAAAGCCCTTTCTAACCTCAAGCAAAAACTCTTACAAGTTTACTGGGCAAAGTCCAATCTGCAGAGCATGAGTAAAAGCAGTAAAGAAACACTTTAATTTCCCTTATATTCTACAATATTTAGGACCTCATATTCTATTTTATATGTATATATATATTTCCCCCATATAATTTAACACTACTGATTGCATAAAAGGAGACCCCTGGCAAATATAAGTTAGGATAATTTAGACTTAATATTTACCTCTTCAAGTTTCTTATACTGTTCTTGTTCTAAAAGTAAAACTTTATGAATGCACTGAGCATCTGTAATTTGCTTTGTGAATAAACATAAATATTAGCGTAGAAATAAATCTTAGAAGTAGGAAAAATATTTCTGTAGAAGAAGTGATCTTACATTCATCCCAGAAAAAGGAAGTATATAAATGAAAGGCTCAGGACTGCAAAGCAGCCCTCTCCTCCTTAGTTAAGACACATCACGTTTTATTAGCTAGATATAGTATCTATAAATGCAGTCAATCGAACTCTCTTTCGGGTTAATAGCGTGTAAACACTTAGTGGACTTAGTGGATTAGCAGTTTAACAAAACACCTGATGTGTTAAGAAAAGAGAATTTAAAAGAACACCATTGTGCTTAGGAGTGCTTCAGAGTACTATGTGGGCAGGGGAAGAGGAGCTATGTGGGGCATAAGTGAAACAATATTGGCCAGGAATTGAAAGCTGTTGACCACACCCCACAGGAAACCAAAGGGCCGGGAATGTTTTGATGTGGTCCATTTGGCTTGGACTCTTGGAGACAGAGCATGCTGGAGAGTAAACTGAAATCGTAAACAGAAGGTAACAATAGCAGATAATCCTAACTCACACCAAGTATAGTCAAGTACACACTAAATTGTATAGAGAGAAGATGTATGTGCAGAAATTTCAAACAGTGTACATAGTTTCGGTGGTAATTCATGAATATGACTAAATAAGGTTGTGAATATATTCTTGGGCAAAGGTGTATAAAGGTTTTATATTATGGGGAAAAAAAGATTCATGATACTCTTCTGTCAATATTTAACACCGTTTTTCAGCTTGGATTTTAGAAGATGTCACTATTTTAATCTGGTCTTTCTCCTATAGTTTATCTAATCTGATCATAGGATAAAAATGTAACAATGGCAGATCTTTGATGACTGACAAACACCTTCACGTGTGTCACACTAGTACAAGCTGGAAAGTCTACTTACACTTGGTATTATAGGAGGTGTCAAGGTGCCTTTTCTTAAGCCTTCCCAATTAAAGCCCTCAAACCATCTAAGAAAGGAAAAGAAGTAGATAGTTAGACATTTTACCTCAGCTGAAGTCTTCTCATTGCAACCTATATATGATGTCCATGACTGATGGAAAATAGGCAAACATTTTCAATTTAATTGCATGTTTTTAAATGTTAGCTTATTAAATGGAACGCATATTTTTAAAAAAATCTAATTGTCAAAATTTTAGACACTAATTAGAAAGCAACTCCTTTTTATTCTAGTATTTTATTCTAGTAATTTCAGTCATAATGTCTCTAGGACCTTGTTCCTACACAATCATTATAACTTAATAAATGTCATAATATGCTGGGCCCTACAGGAGATTTATTTTAAGAAGGTAGAATCAGGGCATGAAGTGTCAGGACAGAAAATTATCTTTCCATCTTTGTCACTGATTCAGTGGGCAGCCTCAGTTAATTAACCTGTTCACATCACTGTCTTGGTCTCTAAGTATCCCATTTTCTTTCTTTTTTCTTTTTGGTAGAATAAAGGTATTTTGCGTATGGCTTTTCTGTAGAAATGAGGGCCACATATCACAGAAGGTTTTTTGTTGTTGTCTTTGAAAGGTTTCATCATTCACAGATGCTTACACCAAATTCCTGGCAGGCCTTTTAGACATTCATAGGGTAAACACATTCCTCTTGGTAGATATGTGACTTTCCTGTGCATGTTACAGAAACAGACTAATAGGGAAAAACCAATATGGTCTTGGTTTAGCTTCAGATGCATCCAGTCAACATGGATAAGGTCTGGTATTCAAGATGCTACTATTGCTTGGAAAAAAAAAAAGATGCTATGACAGAGAAAAAAGACTGTACTCTAACTAGGAAATGGTTGGAAAAATATATTTTAGGTTGAGTCAAGGAAATGAGGCATGATCGATGGTGGAGTACTTTTGTTTTTAATATTCTGGTAGAGAAGAGAATTCCAGGATTAAAAATATGTATTTCTTCTTCATGCTTCTTCAAGAGGAAAAGTGCTAGTTAGTTTGAGTCAGGAAAAACTAAGTTCAGTGAATCTGTTGTTTAGAATGTCAGAGGGTCAGATGTGTCTAAATAAAGTCCCAGAGACGCAACTCGAAAGGTCTTAAATAACAAGGCGAACTAGTCTACATGTCTCCTTGGATATTCCCATAGACTAATTGCATCAGTTATATACAACCACTACCTTAAAAGCATCAGCCTGGGAAGATACTTTCTGAACTCTCAAACCTAAAGTTATAAGGAAAGAACACTTACTTGTGCTTTTGAATGTCTTTCACTCCATTTTTCAAATTCCCTAATCTTTCTGATGGATTATCCCTAAAAATAAAATAAGTGTTAAGGAATCTAATTGTTTCCATATTATGATCCTTTAAAAAATAATGTGGTTGAAATGCTTACCTGCATAGTTTTTTAATTAAATTAGCAGCATTTTTGGCAATCTTCTTTGGAAATTCTATCATGTCAATCCCCCTCAATATGATGTTATAGGTTTTCATAGGATCTGGGCCTGAGAAAGGTGGGCTGCAAGAATGAGAGACATGAAAAGAGACAGTACTTGGTTTTCTAAATAAGAACGCTTATTGTTATAATTCCACAAATGACAATTCTTATTTGGGGACATATAGTAATAGTGATAGTGAAATGAAACTTGATTAATGGCAAAACGGTGTGGAAATGTTTCCAAGCAAATCGTTTAGCAAAACCCATAAATGGGTCAAGTTTGTCCACTGTTCCCCTGATTTCTTTTCAGTGCAGGTGACTAGCCCCGCTTGCTGTCCTTAGTCATTCAGGAAACCTCTTCTACTTTTGGCCCTTCCTCACACTTTTATCAGCTCACTGATTAGAATGGGCTACAAGAACATCACTGGTATGACCCCATCTCATGCCATTACCGCGCTCGCTCACCAGGATCCAGGCAGACCAGTCTTTCTCTGCTCCTCTGAAGTACCCAGCACTCTCCCACCTCAGGGCACTGTTTATTCCCAGGCCTCCTGGCTAATGCCTCACTTATTAAGTGTTGTGCTGCTTACTCAGAAAGGCCTGCTCTGATCACCCAAATGTAACCAATCATATAACCGTTATCAACCAACAAACCTAATGTAATAACCTAATCAATCTAATACTGGAATTTAAACTTTAGTCTAAGTTAGATTCACCTGTTACACTCTTATTGAACCCTTTATGCCACTGACTATCCTCTGTAACTACTTCATTTTGATGAGTATTTGTTTCATGTTTGTTTGTCTTCCCTTCCAGTCCCTGCTGGTATTCCCAGAGTCTGGTGGAATGCCTAACAAACACATAGTAAGTGGTCAGTAAATATTTGTTGAACTAATGCTTCTACAGAACAGTGCTCTTCCTATCCTTTTCTCCCTCTTTATCCATCCTCAGTAGATAACCTAACGCAAGACATCCATAACCTAACGCAAGACATCCTCTTTGTTAGAAAGGATGTGATACCCAATCCCTCATAAGCCAGATCTGTTGGGTTATTTACCTATCCATCCTTGGACTGTGGCTTTGTGCCAGGCTCAGGGAATACAGATGTGACTCAAGTCAGCTCCTTCCATCAACTTCCCCACAGTTCAGAAGGGAGGTTATGATGTGTGCCTTGACAGCTGATTTCTTTGGAATTAATTATTCTCCTAATATAGGGCTCGTTCATGTTTCTTTCTTGGGGGAAGACGTTTTCTGGATTATTTTTTGTCTATCCATAAAATAGCAGTTCAAATATTTCCTTCTATTGAGAAAGTTGAAAACAATGGATTGCTTAAAAAGGGCTGTCGGGCTTCCCTGGTGGCGCAGTGCTTGGGAGTCCGCCTGCCGATGCAGGAGACGCGGGTTCGTGCCCCGTTTCGGGAAGATCCCACATGCCGCGGAGCGGCTGGGCCCGTGAGCCATGGCCGCTGAGCCTGCGCGTCCGGAGCCTGTGCTCCGCAAATGGGAGAGGCCACAACAGTGAGAGGCCCGCATAACGCAAGGAAAAAAAAAAAAAAAAAAAAAAAAAAAGGGCTGTGGCTGTGATAGGATCTGCATTAAGGTTTTGTCCCTATTTTCTGTAACAAGTACTTTCTATTGGTCATTAACTGTCACGTTAAACCACTCTTTATAATGTATTAACATCCAATTCTAGTTAGTATTGTAAGAATTTTCTCTTTACATAATGTTATGGTTGAATATTCTCTCTACTCTCAAGTTAACTTGCCAGTTTTTATTTTAAACATGAAGAACCACCACATCTTGGATTTTCTTGTTATCAACTTAATGTTGGTTCTAATTTATAGTTTTGCATTGATTTTTGTTCTAACATAATTTTAATAAAGGTGACTTTAGTGGTTTTTGCAAGCCATGCATGTTCTGCCCAAGATATTCAGGCAACATGTGAAACATATAAAGTAGAAAGTAAAAACCATCCAACACCACTAAATAATTGACATTTGATGAATATAAATTTCATACATTTCTCTACATAGATGGAGAGACACAGGATTATGATATACATGCTTTTCAAAATAAAGTATTCAATTTAATTTTACTTGAAGTTAAGCGGAGGATAAAACTGAAAAAAAATGCTCAATATGTGCTTCTTCACCAACAACATTAAAAAATTTTTTTGCCCAGAAATATACCCATGCACCTCTGGTCAATTAATCTACAACAAAGGAGGCGAGAAAAGACAGTCTCTTCAATAAGTGGTAGTGGTGCTGGGAAAATGTAAAAGAACGAAATTAGAACACTCGCTAACACAAAAACTCAAAATGGATCCAAGACCTAAATCTAAGGCTGATACTGTAAAACTCCTAGAGGAAAACATAGGAAGAACACTCTTTTGGACAGCAATCTTTTTGGATCCACCTCCTAGAAATTAAAAACACAAATAAACAAATGGGACCTAATTAAAAGCTTTTGCAAAGGGAAACCATAAACAAAACGAAAAGACAACCCACAGAATGGGAGAAAATATTTGCAAACGAAGCAACCAACAAGGGATTACTCTCTATCAAAAATCACCCCCAAAACCCAATCAAAAAGTAGGTGGAAGACCTACATAGACATTTCTCCAAAAAAGACACACAGATGGCCAAAAAGCACATGAAAAGATGCTCAACCTAGCTAATTATCAGAGAAATGCAAATCAAAACTACAGTGAGGTATCACCTCCCCTGGTCAGAATGGCCATCATGAAAAAGTCTACAGCTATAATAAGTGCTGGAGAGGGTGGGGAGAAAAAGGAACCCTCCCTGCACTGTTGGTGGGAATGTAAATTGGTGCAGCCACTATGGAGGTTCCTTAAAAAACTAAAAATAGAGCTACCATATGACCCAGCAATCCCACTCCTGGGCATACACATCTGGAGAAAAACATGATACACACACCCCAATGTTCACAGCAGCACTGTATTACAATAGGCAAGACGTGGAAGCAACCTTACTGTCCATCAGTGAAGGAGTGGATAAAGAAGGTGTGGTACATATATACAGTAGAATAATACAGTAGAATATTACTCAGCCATAAAAAAAGAATGAAATAATGCCATCTGCAGCACCATGGATGGACCTAGAGATTATCACACTGAGTGAAGTAAGCCAGAGAAAGACAAATATCATGTATCACTCATATGTGGAATCTAATTTAAAAAAAGCAAATGAACTTATTTACAAAACAGAAACCGTTACAGATATCAAAAACAAACTTACGGTTACCAAAGGGGAAACATAGCAGGGAGGGATGAATACACACATGCTACTATACATAAGATAGATAACCAATAAGGACCTACTGTGTAGCACAGGGAACTCTACTCAATATTCTGTAATAACCTATATGAGAAAAGAATCTAAAGAATATATGTATAACTGAATCACTTTGCTGTACACCTGAAACTGACACACAACACTGTAAATCAACTATACTCCAATAAATTTTAAAGAAAAAATATTTTAAACACTTTGAATTTGGAGTTTTCTTTTTTATAACGACATAATTCAATTGTAAAAAATACTTAAGATTCCTAATTGTGAATTATGAGAAATAAGTATTCCTATGGTCATTCCTACCTTCTCTCTCCCACCTTAACTTTTAAAATTGCCAAAGACTGTAACATTTCCATTCTGCTCAATAACCAAATTTATTTTGATTCATCTCTTAGTTGACTTGGTCATACAGTAGTGTTTCTAAGAAAGCCCTGGGGTACACACTTTAAGCGCTTTTTTTTTTTTTTTTGCGGTGCGCAGGCCTCTCACTGTTGTGGCCTCTCCCATTGTGGAGCACAGGCTCCGGACGCGCAGGCTCAGCGGCCATGGCTCACAGGCCTAGCCGCTCCGCAGCATGTGGGATCTTCCCGGACCGGGACACGAACCCGTGTCCCCTGCATCGGCAGACGGACTCTCAACTACTGCGCCACCAGGGAAGCCCTGGGGTACACACTCTATATGTTGTCTTTATATTTTAAGAATAACTTAATTTCATATAAATTAGTTGAGTTGTACTCTCTCTCAGAACTACATAGTTCTTAATATTCTATCTCTTGGCATTAAAGGTGCCATAGAGAAAGTTGAGGCCAACTTGAATTCTAATCCTTCTCACTCCCATCATCATATATGACATGCTTTGTAGCTTAGAGACTATATGATTATTCCTTATCATTGAAGCTAGGAAATTGCACTAGGACACATGGTGGTGGTATGACTCTGTTTCCCCCATGGTCACTGTTGTCAAAATGATCCACTGAGACCATCTGTGACTGGTCTATGTCATGAATTTTCTATCATGTAATTGAGTATGTTTTGTATCCCACTTGTAGTCATCTCTTCATATATATAGTTGTTTTTCCTATTTCTTTGGACTTCTGTATCTTCTTTCTATAATAATTTCTATATCCTTTTTTCTTTTTCCCTAAGGTCTATCTACTATCTCCCTGGCTGGGTTTTTAATTGCTATTATTCTATTTTTCTGTTGCTTATAATATGATTTTCAGCTTTGTACTGTTCTTGAGCTCTGCAAGTTTATTACTTTTCATCTATGAACACTTACAGACATCTGTGAAGTTACTTTTTTAAAGAGATCATGCTTTCAACAGCTGCAAAGAAATTCTAGGTAACAATCTGAACTCTTCCCATGTTTCTCTGAATCATTTCTCCTGTGGTATTTAGCTGCCTTTGCCTAGGTATCTTTCATCTAAAATTAACAGAAAACACCAACGAGGTTTATTAATTTGAAGTCAACATAAGATGTTTCAAGAGTAATGGTGTAAAATGTCCACAAGTGGGCTTCCCTGGTGGCACAGTGGTTGAGAGTCTGCCTGCCAGTGCAGGGAACACGGGTTCGAGCCCTGGTCTGGGAAGAGCCCCTGTGCTGTGGAGCGGCTAAGCCCGTGCGCCACAACTACTGAAGCCCGTGAGCCTAGAGCCCGTGCTCCGCAACGGGAGAGGCCACCGTAATGAGAAGCCTGTGCACCACCACAAAGAGCCCCCACTCTCTGCAACTAGAGAAAGCCCGTGTGCAGCAACGAAGACTCAACGCAGCCAAAAATAAATAAATAAATTTAAAATGTCCACAAGTGAAATAAAAACCACCACATAACTGTTCCTGGCAATGGTAGTACGAGTAGTAGGTGTTAGCATCAATGGAGTGCTTCCTGTGTTCTAGACTTTCCCAGTGCTTAATTCACTGAATCCGCACAAATAACCGTGAAACTAAAAGTCCCATCTTCCTCTCATTTTCACTGTAGCTACTAAAGTAATTCTTTCACATTCCACTGCATGCTTCTTCTTAGATCTGAATTATGGGAATTATCTTCAAACTAGCCTCCCCATCCCTCTTCCAATTTGCTCTACCCATTACTGCCAGCTTGTTTTCCTTAAATACCAAAACACATGTCACTCCTTTATCAGAAAATCCTCCATGAGTCCCTCTCTGGATGGAGTCCAGACACTGAGGTACAGCAATCATGATTCTTGAAAGATGACTCTTTTGGATCTCCCATCATTTTTAACATGGACCTTTTTCATGTCTTTGCCCACTACTCCCCCTCTATTTAAGCCATGCCTTTCTGCCTGGCGTGAACTTTGCGCTCTCTATTCTTCCTGCAAGGGCCAGCTAGTCCTACGTTCTTCAAAAGCCTCCCTGGACAAATTTAACCTTCTTCTGAACTCGTCAGTTCATCATGACCCTCTTAATTATTGTCCTGAGCACAGGGCTTGGTGGCATATTTGTTCCTCTTTTCCTTGAGTTTATAGTCTGTTTTATACCTGGTCGTATCCACAGTACCTTTTTTAGTTGTTGATGACTACAATATTATTACACAGCAGATCTGCAAAGCATTTACATCTCATTTAGATATAACAATTGCTAACAGGTTCTCTTATTTCTACAAATAGTTGACTCTGTATTTTTATATGACTTTCATCTTCCTTGCTGGCTAAATGACTAGGCTCAGAGATCTCACAGGAAGACACTAGATGATTCCACATTCACATATGTATGAATAATGAGAGTTGATGTTGAGTTTGTTCCCCTCATCTGACCCATTTTAGTTTTTACTTTATGAATTCCTGGTTATCTGCATAACTAATTAAAAAGTGTGGTAGCAAGATCTGGTGAAAGTACTTTAAGATGGTCTCGTCAGAGTGACAAAGACAGGAGTGTGTAGCTGTTTGCTGGTCTATTTTTATCAGCAGTTCTCTATCAATGTCCATACCTGCCAGTCAGAAGTTCATACATTAGGATTCCCAGTGACCAATAGTCGGCTGAAATGTCATGGCCTTTGTTCAGGATGATCTCTGGGGCTACATACTCTGGAGTCCCACAAAAAGTCCATGTTTTCTTTCCAAATCCTATTTTCTTTGCGAAGCCAAAATCAACCTTACAAAGAGAGAAAAAACAAGATATTCCAAGCCACTTTTGATTAAGCTTAAAAGCAAAAAGTTATTTTGTTGAAGTATGCTGCTGATGATAATAAAATAAAAACAGATTTGAACTATTGTAGTCCTGTCTTCTAAAAGAAGTCCTCTGTATATTTCAAACAAACAAAGCCTCCCTGCTCAGGCTCAGTTTCAAAAGGAAACGTTGAAACCTTAACATAGGATAAAATTCACATCACGGAAAATAAGGGCAAACTTTTCTTTATGGAAATACTTTCCATTTTTCCTTCTTTTATGCCAGTGGAGGTCGGGGTATAAACAAATAATTTCTCCTTTAGTCAGGCATATTTTCCAGATATCTGCTGGACTTAATGAAGTTGACAATTCATTTAGTGTTAATTGAGAAGCCATTTTTATTGTTGAAGGAGCTGAGTTACAAAGCTATGGGACCGATAACTCTGTCCTTGGAAAACAAAGAGATAAAATCGAAACGTATTCTTCATTTTTCTAGAAAACTTTTGAAGCAGGAGCCTCAAATGCAGAAAACCATTTTTTTCCCTAAAACAACTGGTTGAGAATACAAATAATTAACTACCATTGATGTGATTTCTTTGAAAATCATAGGTTGAATAAAAATTCCAAAATTTTAAAAAACAGAATCAGGCACTGAAAGATCCAAAGTCTACAAAAGTTACACATTTTAAAATAAGAGAACTTCCCTTCTACTGTAGATCTTTAGAGCTCTTGGCCAATTTTATTATTACTAATATTATTACTAACATGGCCTGGATAACATTGCCAGCAAGCCCTTTTTTTCCCATAAGCATTACAGTATTCTTAAATCTAAGATAATGATTCATGGTTCTCTACATATAACCTATTCCCTTTGGATGGCAGAAACCCAGCTAGACACAGGACTTCTACGAAGCTTTTCTACGAACACATGCAAGCAAGCGCGAGCCTATTTAAGCATGTTTGCCAGCATATTATTAATTAAAACATAGCCAATTTAATTTCTCATAACCTTTACATAACTTGAAAGAAGTCAGTTGAAAACAGTAACGCTACAGCCTGTTCCTTAGCCAGTATTTTAAAGTGCAGGGCAGAAACCATGTGTGAAACACACTGACCAATTTGGCGTAACCTCGGTGGTCTAGGATGAGATTTTCTGGCTTGAGGTCCCTGTAAATGATTCCTTTGGAATGCAGATAGGCGAAAGCTTCCACCACACATGCTGTGTAAAATCTGGTTGTAGAATCTTCAAATGAACCTCTGAGACACAGAAAATGGAATAAAAAGTAGGAAAGAAATTAGTTTGTCTAATAAGGGTCAGTTTCTCATGTCACTATATTCCTACACCAGAATGTGACCCCAGAGACCAGTGTCCTACTGGCCAAATGTCATAGGGCTACCTTTGCATACCGGGTTTTTAAAAGCGTCTGAGGGTTAAGTCAAGGAATTCTTTGCCTTTGAACATTGGAGTGGGCTGTTGTGAGGAATCCATGAAGTACATGAAATGTGGTATGTGGTTAACCTCCTCTTCAGTAATATTCAGGAAGTTAGATTTAACCATCCTACTCATAAGGGCAAAGTTACAGAGGTGGGCGGAAGAGAGGCAAATCCTATTTTAGACCTCGTCTACCAAGGGGTGTTTTTTAAAGAAGGGTTTATGAGTTTAGTCATATTTATTCTGTTTGTTTTTTTAATCTTTCTAAATAATAGAGATGTGGCTCATGAGTGTGAATAAAAGTTAATGTTTTCAGGGCTTCCCTGGTGGCGCAGTGCTTGAGAGTCCGCCTGCCGATGCAGGAGACGCGGGTTCGTGCCCCGTTTCGGGAAGATCCCACATGCCGCGGAGCGGCTGGGCCCGTGAGCCATGGCCACTGAGCCTGCGCGTCCGGAGCCTGTGCTCCGCAAATGGGAGAGGCCACAACAGTGAGAGGCCCGCATAACGCAAGAAAAAAAAAAAAAAAAAAAAAGTTAATGTTTTCAAAGAACCACTTTGGAAATGAGTTACAGTGCTACTGATAACAGATCGCAATCTAAGTATTCTGTCTGAAACTTCTGTCAGCAAGACAAATAATATCTATTTCCTATGCTACTGCCTTCTTATTAGAAGGAAAAGATGGAGCTAAAAGATAAGAAGGAAAAAGGTAATTGGAAGGGAATGTTTATTAAACTTGATTATGATGTTTAGCAAGAAAGCTCTTTGTCTCTCTGTACGTGTATGTGTGTGTGAGTGTGTGTTTATTTAATGAAATAACAGTAAAGGAAAAAAACCTTGGCATCTAAGGTTGACTCCTTGGTTCTAGGGAAGAACCTTTATACTTTACCTGTTTTTTTTCCCTATGGAATCCCTTAGAAAGATAAACTACTTTTTTTTTTCCCCTCTTCTTTCCCAAGTAGTAGTACATGCAATTAAATAATTTCGTGAAAATTCAAGAACATTAGTGTGAACATCAGCTCTTGAGTTGGCTAAGATGTAACAGGACAGCAAGCACTCAGGTGGTTTTGGGGAACATGCAGCAAAGCGGAGCCCCAGAACCTGCTTTCATGAGAGTCACTGATACCAGTTTGCATCTTGCTCACATTTGCTTCTTTTTCAATATTGAGAAATAAATTCTAACAAACCGAAAAGTACGGTACGGCTGCTATCTTGCAAAATTTATCAGTGAATCTAAGGCTAAAGCAGCCATCTTTCAGGTCATGTTTTAGAAACAGGCAGTGTCTTCCAGAAAGGTATAGTCTTCATTTTAACTACTAATGTCCCCTGAGTTGTCACTGAAATAATTAGCTCTTCCCAAAGGGAATATCCTTCTTTTGAAATACAATTCAGGGCATGATGATACCTACTCCTCTAGATACTAGACTCTTAACTGTAATCACTAGGTTTCTAGTATCTCTCTTCAACAATATCTGGATGGAACAATTGTGAATTTATAAGGACAAGAAAAAGTTTGAGAAGAATTGCATCTATATTAGGAAATGAATGGTATACATTATGCTGCAAATGTTTTCTGACTTGGAGCTATCTTTGCAGAACCAACACTATATAATCCTGTGTATTGGGAAAGGGATTAGAATAGTACCTTAAAAGTCCTTTCATCTTTGTCCTTAATTAAGTATGTTTGTCTATCAAGAGCAACATATTTCTTTGAGAGATGATTTGCCTGAAATATTAAGCATCCATGTGTAGATAATTAATGAGCAACTTTATACTGAGTGCTGTATGTGACTTCAATCCCTTCTCAATGGAGAGCACTGCAAAGCAAAACAATCTAAACAAAACAGTACATAAAATAGAGCTGTGTCTTTTTTCACATTACATGCCTTGTTTTAATACGAAAATTGATTACTTCCTTGTATCAGGACTGTCTAATTGCAATATGGGTGGGCCTTTTCAAAGGCCTACAATTCTTGCTTCCTGTTAGAAGAAGAGTTAGTTATTTCTGCAGTTGCGATGCTGGGCAACAGATGTGTTTCCCTTAATATTCAGTTGTTAATAAAATGGAACCAAATGGACAAATGCATTGTTTCTGTAAAGAGAGTACACACTTAATGAGAGATCAATTTCTCATGACATCTCTGAATGGTATTCATATTTATATTCTGAACAAGCTGATCATTAGCAGAAAGACGGAAAAAATCCTAATGCAAACTCAAATTCATCAGAGGAGGCAGTAGGTTACGAATGTGGACTCTGAATGAAGCAAAATCCTGGGCTCAAATCTGGCCTCCACTTACTGTTTAATCTTGAGTAACTGACTGTACCTCTCCAGGTCTTAGTGTTTTCATGTGCAAAATGAGACTAGTAACAGAAACTCTCTCTTTGGGTTGTTGTGAGGATACAAAGAATTTGAGGCGTGTATTAGAATAAGTGCCTGGCACACATCTGGTACTCAGTAAGTAGTAGCCATTATTATCGGGCACCGAAAAACTCTTCTTTAGCGCCTCCAGTGTCTTAATCTAGGAAAAGTGACTGATATAGGACAGTCTTTTGGGGATGGGAGTTTGCAGCTCTATCACTACTACTGAAATATTGGATTGGCCAAAATGTTCGTTCGGGTTTTTCCCTAAGATGTTACCTGAACGAACTTTTGGGCCAACCCAATATTTGCTGCTTCTCACTGCAAAGGCTAATTGCCGTGAGTCAGCTCTGAAGTGTTTTCTGCTAATCTCTGTTCTTTTCACTTTCTCCGTGCTTCTCACAAGTGTACAGGTGAAAATTATCCTTATATTGCTTACCAATCAAAACCCTCCTTTTTTCATCACGAAGGGAACTGACCATAAACATCCATCACTGGGTCTTCAGTTCTTGACAGCTTGTTTCTGAGCCATTCTGGAATTTGGAAGGCTCTAGAAAGCTGGTTTCCAGCCCTTCAACAGAGCTGTATTGAGTATCTCCCATATATAAATATATTTGTAACTGATTTTAAAAATTAAATAAAAAATTTGTCTCAAATCTGTTTCTGTGTTATGTGACAAATCAACACAATATATGCACACAAAATGTTTACCAGCAACACAGTTTTCATCACTAAATATTTGATGTAGGTAATTTGTGAATTTTAAAATGCCCTTTTGGAAAGCAGTCAAAAAACACAGCATTAGGGTGATTCACAATGAAAAATTACTATTAGAATTGGAAATGACAATGTAAATTTGATTTAAAACAAAAGCTTGTTTTATCAACAGTTAAAATTGCTTGAAGAAAGAAGTCATTCCCCTATATAGCTCTTTGAAATAATAAATTATGCCTTGACAGTTGTGTCATTTCAATTAACAAGTAAGGTATAGGTCCTTATATCCTCTTCGGGAGGGAGTAGGTGTTTTATCTTAGCTAGATGGCAGTAGATAACAACAATGTGCTTCAGGGGATTTGAGGGTTATGTATACTTATTGATTGATAGACTCAAATTAAAATGTAATCACAGGGTTTAATCAACTTGTCATAACCCAGTCCTGAAATGGCAGAATGTAACAAAGACAAAGCATCTCTCACTGATAAGACAAGTTCCCTCTTTCCATTGACTAGTGACAACCATCATTAGTGAGTATATAAACCTGAAGCATGCTACAGGTTTATTGCCAAAGTAGGAAGAGGCTAAATTATTATGAAAACGGACTCATATTTCCTTAAAGGACTTTCAACCAAATTAAGAAATGACACAGATTCCACCTAATGGGTCATCTAAGATGGAATTTAAGTAATCACCTCCCATAAAATAGCTGGAATTAAGGAGAATGTATATAGAAAGTCACTTGCTGGCTTATAAAACACATCCAGGAAGACTCGAGACCAGAAGTGAGATGTGATAATTATGGTTTCTTATGTAATTGTTTAATACGTTCTGTAGGAAAAATTAACATACACTTTAAAAAACTCCAATTAAGTAAATGATATTAGAATATGTATCAAATACTAATATTAATATGTAATATATACTAATAACCTCTCTCTCTCTCTCTCTCTCTATATATATGTATATCAACCACTTACATTTTTAAGAAAGTTGTGGTTGACAATTCTGTAACTGTTATAGAGGAGAGGTGAATAAAATATGGTTTGTACCAATCTATTGCAAATAATGGAACAGAATTTGTGGAAAAAAGTCACAAACTAGAAGATAAAACATGATAGCTAATAAAGGACAAACCAGGGAAATTGCAACAATTAACATTTCAGTGCTGTAGTTCCTATTTCCAAGATTAAAAAAAAATTTAATAGTCCTCAAAATCTGTTTGTATATATGGTATCATTTTAATTCCTTCTTCCTGACAACAAATAAAAAACTGCTCTGTGTTCTTTTTCTATGCTGATGAGAAGAAAGAGAGTGAGAGGCAGGAAATGGTCAGCTCAGCTGCTAGGTGAAGGAAGGAGGATGTCATTGCTATAGGAGACTTCCTGCGCTAAATCCCTGAGGCTCAGAGGTCACACAAGCCTTTCTTCAGATTAACCTTCCCACCAATACATTTCCTTTATGCTCTCAGAATAGCTTCTCCCTTACTACTGCTTACTGGGACCCGAGAGGAAAACTAAAGGAACTGAACAAAAAGGTTTATTTTGACTAAGGATACTTTTATATACACTGTGACAAACAGCATAATTAATTTCCTTTTTCTCTTGGCATTTTTTTGGTTCTAACAGTTAATCTTTAGGATTTTTCAACCCCAGTTTAAACAAGCAATGAGGAAGCTAGTCTGTGACAGTATTAATTGGAGCCTGGATGTCCAAAACTATGCTTATCCTTTAGCAATTTTTTACGTAGGAAAAAAAAAAAAGTCTCTTGGAATAAAAGCAGTAAGGCTACATACATATTGAATATCTAAAAAAGAGAGTTGGGAGGGGACAATGAGTCCAAGATGATCTTATATACGACAGCTTCATTGCTTTTAATGTCGAGGCTTCAGCCCCTCTGAATCTTTAGGAAGGATCAGGTAGCTGCTCTTTCTCTGGATCATGCCTCCTTAATGAATATTTAGTACACTGGGGGGACTCAGCAACTGTGTACCCCAAATCCAAGGATGATAAAAGGGAAGACAAAAGAAAGGGTCAGTAAGCAGTCTGGTGGAGGTAGAGAAAGGACCATCACTGATCTCCCTCCATCCACTCCTCCCAAGACAAGCTGCTTCTTGATAGCATTCCTTTGCTACCCTGACAAATCCAAATACATCTCACTTGTAAGCCTTGGCTAGCATTTATGTACCCCCAAAATGCAAAATCAAGTTAAATAAGAAATATGAAACAGTTTTCTTGCAAAAAAAAAAGTTGAATATTGATGTCTATGCATGTTTGAGTGGACTTTAGGTTAACTTTTATTATTATTTTTAAAACTAAAAAAAATTTTATTGTTGTTGGTGTCTTGTTAAAGAAGTTAATAAGGAGTTTAAAATCGCTGTTCCTTTCCCTAAGTGGCTTATTATTGCTTTAATGTTTACATCTACCGGTAAATCTCCTATTCTAATTAGAACAAAGTAGGGAAGAGATTTCAAATAAATCACTGTATTGGAAGGTCAGGTCAAAAATAATATAGTAGAAGCACATTAGGATAAACCAGATATTAACTCACAAATCAGAATATTAACTTTCTGCTACATCCTGTAAGTTATGAGGCATGGGATCACAACTGTTTTATTTATCACTTTATCCCCGGCCTCTATCACAATGCCTGGCATATAATCTGTACCCAAAAATTAATTAACAGTAATGTAGTAATACACTATGATATAATAGCTCAGTACAGATGTTAACCCTGTCCCCTAGTGCCAAAATGATACATTCCCTTATAGGCATATTTACCTTGAATTTAAGGAAAAAAACCATTAATGTAATAGGACACCATAAGGTAAAAAGAAACCCATTTGTCATATACAAGGTAAGGCAATGGGAATAAAAGACCTGAAAGGACAGTGGGTACAAAGATATGAAGGTACCATAAGGATACAATTAGGAATGAGACTTCAAAGCAATAGTTTATAAAGAACTAGTTCTATTCTGGGATATCTACAAAATAATAGACTGTCAAAAAATAACATGGCTTTCTGGGGACGTTAGGACTGTCTATAGCTGAGTCTGAAAGATGTTACCTGATGAAGGAGAGCCTGTGGGGTGAGATTGTAACAAATAAGAAAAGAAAAAGATGTCTAAAGGTGAATGTTCAAAGGAACAAAGATGCCTTTTGAATGTTATTAGGTCATTCACAGAAAATTGTAGGTTTTTTTTAAGTACACATTTAGGGTTGGTAGAATTTTTTTTTTTTTTTTTTTGCGGTACGCGGGCCTCTCACTGCTGTGGCCTCTCCCGTTGCGGAGCACAGGCTCCGGACGCGCAGGCCCAGCGGCCATGGCTCACGGGCCCAGCCGCTCCGCGGCACGTGGGACCCTCCCGGACCGGGGCATGAACCCGCGTGCCCTGCATCGGCAGGCGGACTCTCAACCACTGCACCACCAGGGAAGCCCAGTAGAATATTTTTTAAAAAAGGATAGTTTGCTATACATAAATAGGAAATAGAAAATTAATTTTGAATAATAATAAAAAAAAAATAAGCCCTAAAGAGACCAACTTTACTTGCCCTGAAAGGGCAAAGAGGAGTGTTAAGTGGGTTCCTTTTCTTCCCAAGACCAGGTAAGTCCTGAAAGGGATGGTTGGAAACTTCTGTTAATTTTGAAACCAAAGAGCAATGTAAAGGTAGAGTTTTGGAAAAGTTACTTTGGAAAAAACTCCCAGTGTTAGGAAAGATAGCCCATCTGGAGAACGAGTGGAACAATCCAACTGACAGGTAATCTAGATTGCAACTGTAAAATAACTTTAATTCTCTTCATTGTTAACAGCAATGAAGTGAATTCTAGGTATATAGTTGTTTGATTGTGATATTCAAGCTATACTAAAGCCTCTGCATGTACCTTGACAGGTACCATTTTTATGGTGGACTAATCCTATATCATTGGTCACAAATCTGAAACAGAGTGAGTTTCCTATTTACAGTAAATCACATGTAGATCGTGGGTTGTGACCCATATGTACATTTTGAAATACAAGCATATGTAAATATGACTTCTATACTTTATAAAAATTGACTCTTCTTACAAACCATCACAGTCAACTACATTTTCAAAGACATGATAGAAATTTCTTAAAACTCTTACCGATCCCTGAGAATGGTCCAGAGCTCTCCACCTAGGCAAGCTTCCATCAACATATACAAATATTTGCTGTCCTTAAATGTTCTGTATAATCTGTGAATTGCAAACAAGAAAACAAAGATTATAAACGTTACTGTCTTTTAAAAGCATGTAAATGTTTTCAGTGCCTGGATTACAGTCTTACTGTTGATTTACCAAGCTTGAAATTTTATTAAAAGAATGAGAAAGATCTAAATTCACAAAGAGGAAAAAAGAAGCGATGGCTCATGACTAAGATTTTCACACTGTAGGGGGTAGTCTCTCTTTTGAAATGGATTAATCCAAATGATTATGAACCAAGAGGGCTTCCTGGGGTTCCTCTAATTCCAATTTGGCTAACGTTTCAAGTGTGGCCTCTTCAGCAATATTTAGTGGTCATAAACATGCAGTGTGCATGGATATTCAGTAGATGACACTTTAAAATATAGATGTGTATGACATTTATGCACTGTTCACTTAAGTTCATGTGATACCCTGTTTTCATCAAGTGCCACTGGCAAATTAACTAGAAAAGCTTCTGCGTATTAAAAAAAAAACAACCCATTGTCTTATCAGTGCTTTCAAAATACTGAGATGGGATAGTCATTTCATTTTTTAACAACTTCAGAAAATATTCAAATAAAGAATATTCAAGGTAAAATAGTTTGATTTTTGGTATTTTGTCTTTCACGCACCAGAGGTCTATGCAGAGTTCTTGGAATAAAAATAGGATAAAAATAGAACATTAAGAACTCTGATATCTCCTTTGGGAAAAACATGTTCTTTTCACAGAATCTGATTCTCATTTAAAAAAAAAAAAAAAGAATCAAAATTTTAGTGTTTTTTTTTTTTTCGGTACTCGGGACTCTCACTGTTGTGGCCCCTCCCATTGCAGAGCACAGGCTCCGGACGCGCAGGCTCAGCCGCCATAGCTCACGGGCCCAGCCGCTCCGCGGCATGTGGGATCCTCCCGGACCGGGGCACGAACCTGTGTCCTCTGCGTCGGCAGGAGGACTCTCAACCACCGAGCCACGAGGGAAGCCCTAGTGTTTTTTTATTTAGTAAAAACTTTTTAAAAATCAGATTAAAAATTATGTTTCTTTGTGTGAATCAAATGTTTAACAGTGAGTGCAAATGTGGTTGCTTTTCCACTTGGAGTTGGGGACTTGAGCCCTGGGGCAGGGTCTTTACCTCACTATGAAATCGGAATGAGCCCCCTGCATGATCTGCTTCTCCGAGCGGATGTGCTCCTGCTGTCTCGTATCCACAATGTGGCGTTTCTTGAGAATTTTCATTGCAAAGGTTTTGGATTCTTCACTTTTCAACTGGACCTTAAAGAAAGCCAGAAGGGAGTAAGTGAGGATTAAAAAACCCCACAGAGTTAATATAACAGAATGCATTCTTAGCCCCAAATTAACAGGTTCATGGAGCACTGAAATGACACCCCAAACACCACCTGTATCACAGTAAAGCCTTGCTGGAGCTGGGTTTGAAATCCAGGGCTAACAGCTATTGCCCAATCTCGTTCCACTGGAACTGATGCATTTTCACTAACTGGATTGCCAATTAGTTTTGTGCCCACTGGGATTAGAAGAGGGAAAGTGTATTTGATTCTCATTGTATTATTTCATTTCAGATAATGTGTTTGAGTATACTTTACAGTTTTTCTCCTTCAGTCATAAAAGTAAAAATAAAAACGAATTCCTTCTCCAGTTTTACTTCGAGTGTGGAAAAAGTAGGACCATATGGTCCTATACGCTTTTCCTCTTTTTAGTCCTCGTCCACAAACATTTCTAGAGTTATTTAATTCAGTGACAGACCCTTGTCTCTGCTGAGACTGAAAATTTGTGTACTGTTATTTCTTCTTTTTATCTCACAGTCTTTCCCTTCCATTAAAAAAAAAAAAAAGATAGTAACAAGATTTCTTTCTAAAGACTTTGGAAACTACTTTTCTTTTCCTCTCAAATAGGCATGATGGCTTTAATCTTGTCTGACCTTAAACCTTATTCCTTAGTTATACTAACTGGGAGACCTAAGCTGAACCTTGATGTCCCCAATGCTTCCAAGCCTCTGTTGCAGCCCCACATGGCTCTCGGTGGCTCTGGAGAGAGCTTGGGTCCTCCAGAGGACATTCCTCAGACAGGCTGCTGGTCTGTGTTCACTGTTTTACACAATATTTCAACAAGGTGACTTGCAAGGAAAAGAAGAGAGATAACTGAGCTAATCACTTAATGGCAATATAAAAGCGTTACCATTGAGTGTTCTCAAACCACAGAATTCTCAGGATAATACTAAACAGCCCATGTTTTTCTGAACTAATGAAAGCCTTGGAGAAATAACATGATAAGCTGTTTCTGCTTTTCAGCTGAAGTGTGGCTGTCCCCTCTTTAGTTGTGAATTGTTTACTGCTTTAGCTGCAGGGATAGTGAAGGTCTTGCTCATGTACACATGGACAGACTGAATTCCGTTGAGAGAACATTAATGTGGCAAGCTCTTTAGAAGAAAACACGAGGACACTTCAAATAAATAGGCCTCAGTTTGCTGCCAGCATCTGAGAATCTATATGACAGGTTAGAGGGGAAAATGGATATTTGAAAATGCCTTAAACAGCTAAAGGCCCTCTACTCCATTTGTGAAACTCTTTGAGATGACAGATTAGTGTGATACAAATGAATTCAGCTATAGTTCATAGTAACATACAAAAATGTGAAAACCCACTTCTTAAAAGAAATCTGGATAAGAAAGATGACATGAAAAATGAGCTGTGTCAGAGTACTAACACTCAGAGGAGAAGAAATCAGAACGTATTCCCTCTTTAGAGTCTGACCCAGGTAAATGACTGAAGAATAGATCACACACCTAATGTACAAATTATTCTCTTTAGAGATGGTAACACACATTTTAACTTGTGCACAGGTTAGGAGGAAAGAACCCTGGCTTTAGGGTAACAGGTCTGGACTTAAATCCTGACTCCACTTAAGGCCTCTCTCAGTCCTCTTAGGCAGTTGAGTAACTGCTCTGAGGCCCAGTTCTTGCTGAGGATAATGCCACCTACTGTATGGAGTTATTGGGACCTTAAATGAGAAAGTGCCATCGCATGGGCATTCAGTGATGGTCTCTCTACATGTACCTTGGGTAGATCAAATGTTGTCTTTAAAACAAGGCCAGATCATGTCACTTCTCTGATCAAAACACTGCAGTGGCTTCCCATCTCACTCATGGTAAAGAAAGACAAAGCTGTTACACAGTCCGACAAGGCCCTACATTATCTGAACCCCCATTCCCTGTAAGCCTCACTTCCTCCTTGCTCACTGTGCTCAGGTCACACTGGCCATCTTGCTGCTCCTTGGGCATAACAGCAAGCTCTTGCTTCAGGCCATTTGCACACGCTATTCTCCTGCCTGAATATTGTCTCACAGTTATCCTCAGGGCTTGCCCTCTCAGTTCCCTAAATTCTCTGCTCAAATGTTTCCTAATCAGAAAGTCTCTCCTCACACCAGTCTACATAAAAGAGTAATCACCTACTTCTCTCTTCCCTTTTTTAGTGTCCTCTGTAGCTCTTATCACAAGCTAATGCACCAAATATTTATTCTGATTACTTGTTTAGTATCTGTCTCTTTTCACCAGTCTGTAAGTAGCCCAAGACTGGGGATTTTTTTGTCCACTGTGCCTGACAAAGGATAAATGCTCATTAAATGTTTGTTGACTAAATGAATCAAAGAAAGAATGAAATAAACCATGATGACTTATCACTGGCAAAGCCACAAAGAGAGCTGGTATCTCAGCTCCATACTGTGTATCTCTGAGGTTAGCAGGATAAAAACAAGGGAAGCTATAAATGACAAGTATGTAGCATTTGCTCTTTTTCTTCTTTCCAAAACTGCCATTATTCATAAAAAAGGAAGAAAAGATTTCTAAATGCTGATGCTTCACAGGAAATATACATGACAAATATCTATGTGATACAGCTCTGAATTTTCAGTTGTTATATTTACAAGATGTTTTCTTAACCTTGCTTTTCCTTGAATGACTAAAATGTGATATTATTCCCAGAAAGCCTACTATATTAATAACATCATCTCTAGGATAATGTCATCTGGGTCTTGGGGACAGTTATCCATCTACATCTAAATACAAAATAAATTTATGGAGAGACAAAAAGAAATGTGTTCACTGATATGTTAACAATGGTTTTCTCTTAGGGAGATTTTTAATTGATTTAGCCCTTTTTAACTTTTTTGAATCGCTCAATTTTTGTACAGTTAGCATATCTCACTTTTATGGTAAGTAAAAATAATGACTCTGGTCATGGAAAAAAATTTTTTAAGTCTCTTTTAAATCAGAATAGCTATTTATTATTGTCTGACTCTCTCAAAGGATCTGGTTCAGTGGAAACCACTCTACTAGAATTCCATGTATGCAAAGACCTTGAGAAGTTCTGTATAGGATAGCAACCTATTCAAGTTCGGGCTGAGCCACACTGTTCATCTCCTTAAAGTACGTGCCATAATTTGTTCTTTCAATATAAACTCTCAATGTAAGTTACAGCAATTTGTATTTCGAGAGCCTAAGCTATTATGCTTTATTATGAAAGTGTTTTCACAAAACTAATACATGAAAAATTTTAAGGTGAAATTCAGTGTGCTTTTTATTTGTCCTGTTGGTCAAATTAATTATACCAAGTCCACTTGTGCCAATTTGAGATGATGATGATTTTGTAGCAGGCCAGCTAGAGATATGACATAGATGCTGAGGGTGAACAGAGGAAGGCAAAAGAAGGGGAAAGGAATACACTTCTTCTTCTTGCTCAGGAATCCTTCCCAGCCTGGTTGGTTAGGCATGATTCCCAGGTTTGTCTTTGCAGACTATCCTAACCCCATCTAGATGTACCGGCTAATGCACTGGGTGAGAAGGTGAGCTTTGAAATTTGACTACCTTTGTTTAAATCTCAACCTTTCTTTTTTGATTGTGATCTTGGACAAATTTCTGAAACTCTTTGTTTCCTCATCTGTAATATGTGGATAATTCTCTTAGGTTACCTGTGAACATGAAATAAAAGGGCCTATATATCAAACACAGTGTCTGGAACAGAGAACACATTCAGTTAGTTGCCTTTATTCTTTTGTGCTTCTTAGTTTAATGGTCTCTTCAGGCCAAAGCAATTTTCTCAAAATATGATCCACCACAGGATGAATTCCACTTTGTACCCATTCCTATTCCCACCCCATCCACTTCAGTTCTACCAAGGGAATAGTAGAGGTTTGAGAAGCTACATCTAAAAGATTGCTGGCCCTTGTACCATACTGGTTTCACTCTCAAGGTTTCTAGAAAGAAGACATGAATGAGAAAATGCTAATACTCAATATATTTCTTCTATGTTTTACAAGTAATGCTATGTGCTATATCAGAAATTAAAATTGGAAAAAGTTTCATTTACAGTAAAATGTTACTTCAGTGTGAATCACTGTGTTGCCATTTGAAGGAATGTATCCTTGAGCAAAGTGAATCTTAATGTGGGAATTTTTGACAAAGATTTTGACACGTTCTTAACTATCAGGTTCTAGCTGGTGCCCAAATAATACTGACCTGAAGGTGAGAGGCAATGCCACCAGCATTTTAAAGAGCTCTGAAGACACAATTGCTGGCTGTATTTAAGTACATGCTTTCTTTTATCTGAGGCAGGCACTTGCTTTATAAAGGCTTGTCTCCTGTTGGACCTAATTCTTTGCTCTTGCGAGGAAGGAGGGTTATGATCAGAGCAAGGTTAAAACTAGCTCAGTGCCAATGACTGGGAGCTGATCCTTAGAATCTGTTTGTCCATTCATCTATTTAACTTGTTATTAACAGTTCATAGTTTATTTTGCACTGCAGATATCTTTTCATTATTTTGGAAGAAAATGAATTTCTGAACTATACTGTAATTAAAATGATTTATTAAATATAAGGTTTGAACTGTCAATATCACTTGGCCTATTATTATGCAAAATTCCTTTGTAAAGTAGTTCAAATTACATTTCCATGCACAATGGGAAAGGGTGACTCACTTAGGTAAGCTAATACTATAGAACAAAGATGATGAAGTGAGCTTAGAAAAGCTTATACAGGGGGAGGTGGCCAAGATGGCAGAGTAGGAAGACCCTGAACTCACATCCTCTAACAGACACACCAAAATTATAACTACTTACAGAGATACCATCTATGAGAATGACCTGAAGGCTAGCAGAAAAGATTTTCTACAACTAAAGACATAAAGAAGGAACTACCACGAGACAGGAAGGAGAGACAAAAACGCAATATTGTCAGGACCCACACCCTTGGGTCAGCAACTCACAAATAGGAGGAATATCACAATCATAGAAGTCCTCTCCAAGGAGCGAGGGGTCCAAGTCCCATATTGGACTCCCTGGCCTGTGGGTCCTACACCTGCAATATGAGCCCCTATAACGTCTGGCTTTGAAAACCAGTGAGGTTTGTGTTTGGGAGAGCAGGAGGGCTTTAGGAAACGGAGACTTCACTCTTAAAGGGCGTGCACAAAACCTCACACACTCCAAGTCCCAGTAGTTTGAAAGGACCCTGGATCAGACCCACTTACTAATCTTAGAGAGCCTCTGGAGAGGCACGGGGCAAGTAGGAGCACCCTTGGTGATGAAGACACTGGCAGCAGCCATTTTAGGGGGCTCGTTCTACCATGTGGACACAGGCGCTGGCAAGTGCGACTTTGGAATCCTCTCTCTATCCTGTTAGTGCTGGGTACTCGGCACCAGGCCCAGGCTGGCACCTGCCCCAAGATGCACCCTGCCTCTCTGGCCCAGGTCATGCATACTGCTGTGTGGGGACTCAGCCCCACCACCAGTGGGACTAGCACCAGCTATGCAGGAAGCCTACCCTCCAGTGGGGCCTGCAGCCACTGCATGACGTATAGCCTTGGAGCCAACTGGCCTGGGTGGGGCAAGCCTGCTTACCAGTGCACCCACAGTAGTCAGCCCTACAACAACAGGAGTGTGCAAGTGGCCCACAGAGGGGCCTCCCCTAGAGCATACAGCTGTGCTAACCAGAAGGGAGTGTACTGCTTGGACACATAGGCTATCTCCCACATAAGGACACTTCTCCAAGATCAGAAAATATAATCAACATACCTAATACACAGAAATAAAACCAGAGACTTAGGCAAAATAAGGAGAAAGAGGGATATGTTCTGAACAAAGGAACAAGACAAAACCTGAGAAAAAGAACTAAACGAAGTGCAGATAAGCACTCTACCCAGTAAAGAGTTCAAGATAATGTTCATAAAAATGCCCACTGAGCTTGGGAGAAGAATGGCTAAACACAGAATTTCAACAAAGAATTAGAAGATATAAAGAGAAGCAAACAGAGCTGCAGAACACATTAAGTGAAATGAAAAATACACTAGAAAGAATCAAAAGTAGATTAGATGATACGGAGGAATGGATAAGTGATCTAAAAGACAGAGTAGTGGGAATCACCCAAGCTGAACAGAAAAATGAAAAAAAGGATTAAAAAAAATAAGGATAGTTTGAGGCCTCTGAGACAACATTGAGTGTACTAACATTCACATTATAGGAGTCCCAAAAGCAGAAGAGAGAAAGGGACAGAGAACTTACTTGAAGAGATAATAGTCAAAAATATCCCCAACTTAGGGAAGGAAACACATCCAGGTTCAGAAAGTACAGAGTCCCAAACAAGATCCACCCAAAGAGGTCCACACCAAGACACATTATAGTTAAAATGGCAAAAACTAAAGATGAAGAGAGAATCTTAAAAGCTTTAAGAAAAAAGAAAATAGTTCTGTACGAGAGAAATCCCATAAGGTATCAGCTGACTTTTGAGCAGAAACTTTGCAGTCTAAAAGGGAGTGGCACAATATATTTAAAGTGATGAAAGGAAAAAAACCTACAACCAGGAATACTCTACCCAGCAAGGTTATCATTCAGATTTGAAAGAGGTAAAGAGTTTTACAGACAAGCAAAACCTAAGAGTTAAGCACCACAAAAACCAGCTTTACAAGAAATGTTAAAGGAACTTCTCTAGGCAGTGAAGAAAAGGCCATAATTAGAAATATAAAAATTATAAAAAGAAAAAAATCTCACTGGTAAAGGCAATAGATCAACTACTTACAAAGTTAGCAGGAAGGTTAAAAGACAAAAGTAGTAAAATTATCTATATTCACAGTAAGTCGTTAAGGGATACACACAAAAAAGATACAAAACATGACGTCAAAAAAATTAAACAGGAAGGGGGAAGTAAAAATGTAGAGTTGTTGGAATGTGCTTGACCTTGAGCTCATCAATGTAAAATATTACTATAATAATATACATGTTGTTATATATGAACCTCATGGGAGCCACAAAGCAAAAACCTGTAATAGATAAACACGCAAAAAGAGAGGAAAAAAATCCAAACATAACAGTAAAGATTCTCATCAAATGACAAGGAAAAAGAGCAAAAGAAGAAGAGAGGAACAAAAAAGAACTACAAAAAGAACCAGAAAACAATTAACAAAATGACAACAAGTACATACCTATCAATAATTACATTAAATATAAATGGACTAAATGCTCCAATCAAAAGGCATAGAATAGCTGAATGGATACAAAACCAAGATCCATTTATATGCTGCCTACAAAAGACTCACTTCAGCTCTAAAGACACACACAGATTGAAAGGGAGTGGATTGAAAAAGATATTCCATGCAAATGAAAATGAAAAGCCAGGGTAACAATACTTAATATCAGACAAAATATACTTTAAAACAAAGACTATAACAAGAGACAAAGAAGGGCATTATGTAATGATCAAGGGATCAAGCCAAAAAGAAGATACAACAACTGCAAATATATATACACCCAACTTAGGAGCACCTAAATACATTAAGCAAATATTAACAGCTATAAAGGGAGATATTGACAGTAATACAATAACAGAAGGGAACTTTAACACCCAACTTATATCAATGGACAGATCAGACAGAAAATCAGTAAGGAAACACTGGCCTTAGATGACATATTAGATCATATGGACTTAATATATACAACATTTCTTCCCAAAATAGCAAAATACATGTTCTTTTCAAGTGCACATGGAACAAATATCCAGGACAGATTACATGCTAGGCCCCCAAACGAGTCTCAATAAATTTAAGAAGACTGAAATCATATCAGGCATCTTTTCTAACCACAATGGTGTGAAACTATAAGTTAACTGAAAGAAAATAACTGCAAGAAACACAAACACGTGGAGTCTAAAAAACATGCTACTAAACAACCATTGGGTCACTAAAGAAATTAAAAAGGAAATCAAAAAAATACCCGGAAACAAATAAGAATGGAAAAACAACAATCCAAAATCTACAGGATGCATAAAAGCACTTCTAGGGTAAAGTTTAAAGTCATACAAGCCTACCTCAGGAAACAAGAAAAATATCAAATAAAAACATGTAACCTTATACTGAAAGGAACTAGAAAAAGAAAAACAAACAAATCCAAAAGTTAGTAGAAGGAAAAAAAATACCTATGAGAGCAGAAATAAATAAAATAGAGACAAAAAAAAAACAAAACCTATCAATGAAACTAAGAGCTGGTTCTTTTAAAAGATAAACTGTTAGCAAGACTTATCAAGTTAAAAAGAGAGCCCAAAAATAAAATCAGAAATTAAAGAGGAGAAGTTACAATCAACACTGCAGAAACACAAAGGATCATAAGAGATTACTGTGAACAATTATATCGTAATAAAATGGACAACCTAGTAGAAATGGATAAATCCCTAGAAAGATGCAATATCCCTAAACTGAATCAGGAAGAAATAGAAAATATGATCAAACAATACCAGTAATGAAACTGAATCAATAATAATAATAGTAGTAGTAGTAATAATAATAATATTATAATAAAAAATAACTCCCAACAAACATGAGTCCAGGACCAGATGGCTTTAGAGGTGAATTCTAGAAGACATTTGAATAAGACTTAATGCCTATGTTTTTCAAACTACTGCCGAAAATTAAAGAGGAAAAAAATGTTTTGGAACTCATTCTACCAGGCCACCATCACCCTGATACCAAAACCAGAAAAAGATACCACAATAAAAGAAAATTACAGGCCAAATATCACTGGTGAATATAGATGCAAAAACCCTCAACAAAAATATTAGCAAACCAAACTCAGAAATACATTAAAATGATCATAAACCATTATCAAATGGGATTGATCCCAAGGATGCAAGGATGGTTAATGTCTGCAAGTCAGTCAATATGATACTCCGCATTAACAAATTGAAAAATATCATCTCAATAGACGCAAAAAAATCTTGTGACAAAATTCAACATTGATTTATAATGAAAACTCTCAGCAAAGTGGGAATGGTGGAAGAATACTGCAATATAATAAAGGCCATACATGACATAGCGACAGCCAACATCATATCCAACAGTGAGACGCTAAAAGCATTTTCTTTAAGGTTAGGAATAAGACAAGGATGCTCACTCTCACCACTTTTATTAAACATAGTACTGAAAGTCCTAGCTACAGCAATCAGGCAAGAAAAAGAAATAAAAGGAATCCAAATGGGAAAGAAGCAGTAAAACTGTCACTGTTTGCAGATGAGATGATATTATATATAGAAAATCCTAAAGACATCACCAAAAAAACTATTAAAACTTATAAATGAATTTGGTAAAGTTTCACAATACAGAATTAATATACAGGAATCTGTTGGATTTCTGTACACTATCTGATAGTTCAGATATCAGAACTATCAGAAAGATAAATTAAGAAAACAATCCCATTTATAACTGCATTGAAAGAATACCTAGGAATAAATCTAACCAAATAGGTAAATAACTGTACCCTGAAAACTAGAAGACATTAATGAAAGAAATTGAAGATGACAAAAACAATTAGAAAGCTATTCCACACTCACGAATTGGAAGAACCAATGTTGTTAAAATAACCGTACTACCCAAGGCAATCTACAGGTTCAGTGCAATCCCTAGCAAAAGGCATTTTTCACAGAACTAGAACAAACAATACTAAAATCTGTATGGAAACAAAAAAGACCCTGAGTAACCAAGGCAATCTTGAGAAAGAAGAACAAATTTGCGGGGGGGATCATGCTCTCTGATTTCAAACTACACTGCAAAGCTACAGTAATCAAAACAGTAGATACTGGCACAAAAAGAGACACAGAGATCAATGGAACAGAATAGAATGTCCAGAAATGAACCCACACTTATATGGTCAACTGATCTATGACAAAAGAAGCAAGGATATACATTGGGGAAAAGATAGGCTTTCCAATAAATGGTTCTGGAAAAAACTAAACAGCTACATGCAAAAGAATCAAACTGACAACTTTCTCATACCATATACAAAAACTAAACTCAAAATACATTAAAGACTTAAATATGAGTCCTGGAACTATAAAACTCCTAGAAGAAAATATAGGGAGTAGGCTCTTTGACATCAGTGTTAGCAATATATTTCTCAATATGTCTCCTCAGGGAATGGAAACAAAAGCAAAAATAAACAAATTGGCTATACCAAACCAAAAATCTGTTGCACAGTGAAGGAAACTATCAACAAAACAAAAAGTTGGCCTATTGAATGGGAGAAATATTTGCAAACGTCACATTAATAAGGAGTTAATATCCAAAATCTACAAAGAAAGCATACAACTCAACATCAAGAAACCCCCAAACAATCTAAAAAAATGGGCAGAGGAACTGAATAGGCATTTGTCCAAAGAAGACATACAGATGGCCAACAGACACTTGAAAAGATGCTCAACATCACTAATCATCAAGGAGATGCAAATCAAAACCACAATGAAAATCCACCTCACACCTCTCAGAATGGCTATCATCAAAGATACAACAAATAACAAATGGTGAGGATGTGGAGAAAAGGGAACCCTCATGCACTGTTGGTGGGCTTGTAAATTGGTATATATAGCTGCTGTGGAAAGAGTATGGAGGTTCCTATAAAAAATTAAAAATAGAACTGCCATATGATCCATCAATTTCACTTCTGGGTATTTACTCAAAAAAACCCAAAACACTAATTCCAAAAGATATATACATCCCAGTGTTCATAGCAGCATTATGTACAATAGCCAAGATATGGAAGCAACCTAAGTGCCCATCAATAGACAAATGGATAAAGATGTGGTGTGTGTTTTATATAAAATAAAAGATTACTCAGCCATAAAAAAGCAAAATCTTGCCATTTGCAGCAACATGGATGGATGTAGAGGGTAGTATGCTAAGTGAAATGTCAGACAGAGAAAGAGAAATACAATATGATCTCACTTATATGTGGAATCTAAAGGCAAACCAAACAAACAAAACTAAATGAAAAGAGACTCATAGACACAGAAAACAAATGTGTGGGTGCCAGAGAGGAAGTAAGTGGGGGTGGTAAAATAGGTGAAGTGGATGAAGAGGTACAAACATCCAGTTATAAAATAAATAAGTCAGAGGGATGTAACATACAGCATAAGGAACATGGTCAATAATCTTGTAATAACTGTATGGGGACAGATGATTACTAGGCTTAACTGCGGTGATCATTTCATAATGTATGCAAATATCAAATCACTATGTAGTACACCTGAAACTAACATAATATTGTACATCAACTATATTTCAAGAAAAGAAAAGAAAAGCTTACACAGGAAACCTGGGTTCTAGTCCTAGGTCTTTCACTAATAGGTTTATGTTTAGTCATATAATCTTACTGGGCCTCAGGCCACCTCTCAGAAAATGAAGGGCCAAACTAAATTACATCTAAGGGTTCCTTCCAGCCGGAAGATTCTATGAACCTGAAATTTGACATAATAAATATGCATTTTGAAAGCATGTTCATTATATTTAACCTTATGGAAACAGCCCAACCAACCTGTGGCAATAGCTTGGGCCAAAGGATAAAGGGGGAATTACCCAAGTAACACAAAGGTGGCGTAAGGAAGCATGATTCACTCTGGAAGCATGACCCTGAGTTTACAGCACATGCATATTCTCCTGGGATGTGGAGGTTTTATTTGCTCTGTTCTCTCAAGCCCAACACGTAAAGGGGATCTGCTTCTTAACTGTTGTATTTTCTGTATTACTAATTGTCAAAGAACATGCATTGGATAGAAATAGTAGTAGCTTTCCCAAGAAGAGCACTAAAACAGACTCCGAGGCATAAGGAAATGTAGGCAGAGTCATCCTAATTGTAATAGCTGGACAACAGCAAAATAGTAACGGCAAATATTTTCTCTAAACAAACCAGCACACAGTCTAATCAGGCAATCCATGTTACATGGGATGGCATACAATCATTTCTTTATTTTGGGCTGTCTTTAAACAGGGAGGAAATAGATTTCTAAGTAATCCAGGAACAATATGGCCATGGTCTGTACTGTAAAATTTAAGTAGCTCACATTTAATCCAAATTGAGGTAATTTATGGAATTCATGACAAGGCCTATAGTGAAAAGAAAAGTTCTATAAGTGAAGATGGAAAGAAGGAGGGAGGAAGGCAGGCAGGCAGGCAGGCGGTGGGGGGGGCGGGGAGGGAGGGAATAAAGGAAGGAAGGGAAGGAAAGAAAAAGAAAGAAAACCCTAGACTGAGAAAAATGTATAGGTCCTATTCTATAGGATAAACTGTGCCAAACTGTGGGAGTATGCTCTTCTCTACTCTGGGTACAGTTCTCAACCAGATTCACCAAAAGAGGCAAAAGACCCATAATAAAACTTTAACAACCAAGTAAACCAGCAAGCCAACTATTAGACCCTCTAGACATGCATAAACACTAGGTTGTTGTGTCTCCATCATTTTGCAATACTCCCCTATTGCCAGACAATGCTTCACAACCTATCAGATACTGGCCTCAAACTCCATGTTCAGGAAACAACTTAAAACAGCTCTGTTCAGTAGCAGTTGGGTACAGTAACAAAGCTGAAGTCGGGTAATAAAGGAGCCATAAAATCACCATAAACTTCAAAAAGAAAAAAGGCATGAAGTTGCTGTGTATTAAACACCTTTGTATTCAGATCCACATTGAACTAAATTTACAATTATACATGTAGAAAATAAAAATATTTAGTATAAAACAAAGTTTTAGTGTAAGAAAACATGCAGTAAAAAAGGCTAATCTTTAGAGAGAGAGTAAATTAGTAGTTGCTGGAGCTGAGGGTAGGAATGGAGAGTATTTGCAAATGGGCCACAAGGGTTCTATTAAAGTGATGGAAATGTTCTAAAATTGGATTGTGGTGGTGATTGTACAATTCTGTGGTAAGTAGATTATACCTCAAAAAAGCTTTTAAGGAATTTTAAAATAAGAAAATGCCAGAAAATATGTGTATCTATATTTTTTAGTTCTTGTCTTTATTGATTGTGAGATAGGTATATTTTTAATTTACATTTTAAGGAACTAAATGTCAGAAATGTTTTTCTTTCTATGCTTATCTTTACCCCTTCAATAAAAGTTCCCCAATTAATCAAAACTATATTTCATTTTTACTCTAGTTTCTGTAAACTATTAATATTTTTATAAAAATTTTTATTCTTTTTTATGACTTCTCTATTTGCTATTTATTAAAAGTCCTAAATTCAAAGAAGTCCTCATGTCCAAAAACAAGGTGGGCTCATGGGTCATTTTAAGCAAAATGTACATAACTGTCACACAATTCTTAAAACTTATCTAGTCAAAATAATACATATTTGCTGGGTAATGTCTTTTATTGTTTTAATAATGTACAAACTACAATCATACCCAAGTTCATAATATCTGGAGCCTCATTTTCCTCACTTACGAGAATAAAACCACATTATTTTATAGTCACAGATATTGTAAGACCAAATCAGATAGTGTATGTGAAAGTGCTTTGAAAATTAAAAAGTGCTATGTAAGAATTATCATTATTACCATGACTTCCAAGATACGTGGGAATGCTAATTAAAATGGATACTTATAAATAGTATTTTACTGTTACAATTCATAATTAAATCTGGTTTTAAATTAGTTGTTCCAACCACCCGAATGAAACAGAAGGAATAGGAAAAGTTAATGTCTGAATTTAAGGAAGTTTTTCTTTCAAAGAGAAAGAAAAAGCAATGTTATTGCTCTGATGCAAATAACTTTTTTGGACATGACATACTAATGTGTCCAAGTATTCAGGAAGAACCGACTTACTACATTACTGAGAGAAAGTGACATCTTTTAAGGGCACAGAAAGCTTCTATTCTACAAAGTAGTATTGGACTGTACTCCTCAACATTTTCTACCCAAAAAAAAAGAATTCTTATGTGAGAATTACATTTCTCTGTGTAATAGTACTATAAAGTTCAGGAAACATTAACCATAATCTTAATTAAAAACTTCTGTTTTCAGTCTGTTGTTAAAACCTCTTTTCTCACTAGTTATCCACAGTTTTATTATTTACCTGTCTCTCTTCATTACACAATAATATCACAGATTTCTTTTCCCTAGTCAATGTCTAAAACTTAAAAAAGAACCACGGCATCTGGTTTGTTCCATAGGATACACAGGGAGGAACATAGGGAACTTGTCACCGTCTGCAATGATGCATGTCCAAATGACACAGAGAATGCAAAGGATGGACCATGAGTTGAATAGGGATGTCAGAGTTGGGAAACTATTCAGCCATGAGCACAGAGGCATGGCCCTGTTGTACGATTTTATAGTTAAGACTTTATGTGTAAAATTTATTTCATAGATAGCCACTAAGTTATCTATATTAATGGTGAGGTATATCAATTTCAGAACAAAGAACCTAGAAAAAGTAGCTTTTTAAAATTTATTTTATCTACTCTTTTTCATTTGATCCCACTTGCCATTTGCACAAGTGATAATCAAGAGACAGTCTCTCTGCTTTTCATCCTTGTTTTCCTTCCCAGGGTCACCTCAACTTCTTATCAAAATGTAACGCCATTTTCTCTGTAACTTGCCTTGAGACCTAAAATTCAGTTTTACAGCTAGTGGTAAGAAACATAAGGAAATATCTGTATTTTTAAATTCAAATTGAGTTAAAAACATGTGAAGCAATTTTCATAGAGGAAATAGTTTTCATTTTAATTTTTTAAAAAGACATTTAACTTTTAGTTCAGAGGAAGATAAGAAAAAGAACTTCATACTTTTCTGTTTTTAATTACAACATGAACAAAAGTTTGGACTATTTTATAGAAATCATTTGCAAAGGAAAAGAGCGCTTGTGATTTCCCTTAATAGGGAATTCGCACTGCTACATTTTGACTCAAAAGGCTACCTACATTGATTCAAGATTGTTTCCTGAAATGTGAAATTTAAATACACCATTTCTGTTCCCTACAGTACTTGTGTTAAAAAAACCTTATTTCATTTTGTAGGGATATTAAAATTGATTTTATTACCTATGATGCACTTTAAATTGTTTTCCTTCATAATCAAATTGTTTCTTGCCCTTAAGATTTAATTTCTATGCATAATCTCACTCATATAAAGAAATACTACATGAAATAGTTTAACTGTTGAATATTTCACATAATTCAACTTATTCTAATATTTAAAAGCACACTTATAACTTAAAACTTCACATAGATGGAGTTGAGTATCGTTAAGTTGACACTTCAACTTCTTTCATTCATTGACGCAGTGAAGATTTAAAATGAGTTTAAATGATGTCGAGAGAATCATATATGGCAAAATTCAACTCTCTGAGATGTGAACAGATTAATTTATGAGAGGTTTTACATTCTAATCCCACTTTTGAGATGTTAGACATAAATACCTTTATAATTTTTTTAAACTGTTACTGGAAGACTTTTAATCAAATGGCTTATAATCAGATCTTAATGTCCTAATATATGCTATATTCAAACTTCACCCTTTCTGATATTAAAAAAAGTATAACTTCTTTCTCTGTTTTTCTACTTCAAAATTTTCACAAGATTTCGTACTTCACATGTAGTTAAGCCAGTTCAACATGTGTTTACTGGTTTTTTGCTTATGCTAACTTATCTATGAAAAACAGTTGCATTAAACGTTGAAACTGCTTTGTTCATGAAAGTGGAGTCTGAGATTGCAGCCATGACCAGACAGTGGTTCCCATTGGTTTAGCTTGATCTCCCCACTCTTACTGTGAATTTGCAAGGCAGTTAACTGAAGCTGGGGCTAAGTACCAAGCCATCTGGCCTACAAAATCTCCTGATTTCTTAGCCCAGTGTTTAGCCTAATATATGGTATATGTCAGCACGATGGGGGATGTTAATATGAAGGAGAGAATATGAATTAGCAATAAATTAAATGTATACAGCTGCTGAGCTACAGTGAAACATTCAGAATCATCTTTTTTATATTTATTTCTAGAAAGCAAGATAAATCATTTCATTTTATTTAAGAGGACATGGCTATTTTCAACATTACTAACATACGCAGGGAGACTGTTTTTCCCTTTCACGGAAGGGATCTCTCTTTGAAAGTGTTTACATAAAATTTTCAGGGACGAGGAATACATCTTGGCACAAAGTAAACTACCTTATTCAGAAGAGAAATTATGATGTTTATCTTTGGGAGAACTGCCACCTCAAAACAGCCCTTCTAGTCACCTTATAGTGTATTCTTTTATTTCATGGGTGGAAGTTGAGAGATGAGTCTGTGTTTATTTGCGTTCTTCTCTTGACCTAATGCCCCCAAGTGCCCAATGCCTTAAAGTCTAATCTCCTTTAAGAATATAATACAGTTATACCCTATCAGTTGGTTATCTAGTATTTCTCACTGCTCCCTCACACAACCTCTAGTCAGGCCACTTGCTTTGGTGTCCTGTGAAAACACGCGGCCTTCTGTGTTGTAAACTTTTCCTGGCATGGCCTTTCCCCCAAATGGCCTTTTCGCATCTGTTCATTTAAATCCCAACCTATTCTCTTAAGCCCTGGCTCAAGTTCTGTGTCTTCTCAGGGCCTCGCTACATCATCAGCTCCAAATGCTCTCTTTTTGAAATGCTGAGAACCCTTCTTCATGATTTAGAATTTAATGCAATACTAAAGGATTTCACTTGCTGTATTTCATATGTATTGATCTGGTCTTACGTAGGAGAAGGCAAGATGTTTTTGAGGGCACGAATCACACATGATATTGCTATATCCCACAAAAAATATTTAAGAATTGTTTTAATAGATAAACTTTTACTGAATGTGACGTGACCATAAATTCACTGGATTAAAAAAAAATCAAATTTATGTCACAGAAAACAAAAAGGTGAGTGACCAAACTGTTAAGTGGTGATAAGTTTTGGATGAACTGTTTTAAGCCATGGAAAGACATGTCCAGTGCCTTCTAGATTTACAGTTGGCCCTTAGTATCCTTGAGGGATTGACTCCAGTCTCCCCTGTGGATACCAAAATCCTTAGATGCTCAAGTCCCTCATATAAAATGGCATAATATTTTCATATAACCTAAATACACCCTCCTGTATACTTTAAATCATCCTTAGATTGCTTATAATACCTAATACAATGAAAATGCTATGTAAATAGGTATAAATACAGCATAGGTAATATATAGATAGGTATAAATACAACATAGGTAATATATAAATAGTTGTAAATACAATGTAAATGCTATGTAAATTGTTTCTGGTGCGTGTCAAATTCAAGTTTTGCTTTTTGAAACCTTATTGAATATTTTCAATCTGAGGCTGGATGAATTCGTGGATGGGAAACCTGTGAATATTGAGGGCCAACTGTGGATTGATCTTTCTAGAAAAACATGAAGGTTTAGACGAGGAAATGCTAACATTTTACTTTACTATAGAACACTAATTTCAAACACTTTTAAAGAAAAACGTTCATTTCAATAGATGGCTAGTGTATAAAATTCCTGTAATTTCAAAAGATGTATAAGAGTGTAACTGTTCTATTTGTTGTCATTCATTTAGTCTAAACTGTATTCCAGCTATCAATGTACTAGAGAGAATATATTCTACAGTAGCAAGATGAATTCATGCATATTTTACCTTGTTTGTATATGTCAAAGCAGAGATAAATTTTATTACCTGTGATTTCTGCTTAGAAACTATCTTGTGGTTAGATGTTTTAGAAGTTGCAGTATACAGGCATACTTCATTTTATTGCACTTCCTTTTTTTATCACACTCTGCAGATACTGCGTTTTTAACAAATTGAAGGTTTGTGGCAACCCTGTGTCGAGGAAGTCTGTCGATATCATTTTTCCAACAGCATTTGCTCACATCGTGTTTCTGTGTCACATTTTAGTAATTCTCACAGTATTTCAAACTTTTTCATTATTATTATATTTGCTATAATAATCTGTGATCAGTGATCTTTGATGTTACTACTCACTGAAGACTCAGATGATAGCAGTTTATAGCAATAAAGTATTTTTTGATTAAGGTATGTACATTGTTATTTTAGACATAATGCTCTTGCATGCTTTATAGACTATAGTGTAGTGTATACATAACTGTCATATGCATCGGGAAACCAAAAAATTCCTGTGACTTGCTTTATTGTGATACTTGCTTTATTGCAGTGCTGGAATTGAACCCGCAATATCTCTGAGGAATGCCTGTATTGTGACTGCACCTATTATACTCAGTTAGCATTTATCAAATTGGATTTTCATTAACTATCTGAATAACTTATTTTCTCAGAAATCAACACTATCACAATTACTAATTTGTGTCAGTTTTCATTCTTTTGAAGAATAAATATAAATGAGGATGACATATTTAATAATAATCCAAGTAGGGTATTTCTAGAGAAAAGGCTATGTTAAAATGAGGCAATTTTGAGTTTTCAACCAGCACAGAGTCCTTATTCACCTTGGCTACAGAGGACACAAGGCCTTAGGATGGCAGGGTTTCCCAGGCATCCTCTGCAGCATAAATCACAGTGGGCACAAATGGCAGTGCTGTCCAGCGATCCCACAGCTATTCTATTTCACTGTCATGTGGCTTGGCAGTAAGAAGCTCTTGATGGGTTTTCGTCTCATGTGGGGTTTCCCTTTGGCTTAGGCTTTCCCCTTACATAATGACGAAACAAAACTCTGTGACTGAGCAATAGGTTTATCACCTCATTTCTTGCTTAATCATCTCTTAGTCCCTATTTTTTTTAGTTGCTTTACATAGCCTTCCACATCACTTGCATGTGACACACAGTGACCAAGCAGCTGGCAAAAATGCTATGAGAGTGGTATGGATGCCCATATGTACAGCACACAGACCCTGTTACACAAATGTGATTGTGAGTGTGGCAGAATTCTTACAACTTGCTACCACATTGTCCCCTCCTGCGCAATCCGATCATGGGATTGTGGCACAGGAGAAAAGACCTTTGTCCTCCATTTGGCAAGAGCCAGACCCTTATTATGCCCAATCAGGGTGCCATGGTTTAAGAAGATTGTGGAGAAACTGGATATGATTTAGCAGTTTGCACCAAAAACGATTTCCTGTTGAGAGGGTTAAGAGGTGGGGGCTTTACAATTTAGAAGAGAAATGGATAAATAAGAGCAGACTACTTCAGGCACACAAAGGTTTAGTGTGAGGAAGACTGAAAATTGTTTCCCACCTCTACTCATGACAGATCAGAAAGTAAGGAGCTTTAGTGGTTTGGGGGAATTTAATAGAAGCTATCACTGAAGGTCATTTGAACACCTTAGACTCACTCATGTATTGGAGAAATGCTTGTATTCTCAGCACTTGGCCTAACAATGGGAGAAAAAAGAGTAAACTATCTCATTCCCTTCCTTTTCTACGGGTAGAGCTGAAAATGATAGTTAGCATTGGAATATTTTAATAATAATAACACTGCCAACACTTACTGACCTATGATACGTGAGGCACTGTTTTGGGACTTTGACTCATTTAATCTTTGCAATGCCTGAGGCACACAGCCTATTATTCTCCTTTTAAAGATGAGGAAACTGAGGCTCAAGAGGTTTAAGTAAATGACTAATCACACACAGCTGGTAAGACCTCAATCCAGACAGTCTGATTCCAGAGCTCTAGCTTTCAGCTACCGCGTGATACTGTCTGATCTTTATTTTTTCCTCCACAGATATTTTAACACTCAACTAGGAGCCACAAAAGAGAAAACAGAAAAAAGAGTCTCTGAAGCTTCGATAGAAGAAGAGGTGAACAGCAGATAATCACGGCATCTATTCCGTATTTGTGTCTAAGACAGGTTCTTGAATTCGAGAAGACTTTTTTACAAAAAACAAACGTGTACCTATGATAATAAAGTGACACTTGTCTGATTTGATGATGGTGGCTGTTATTGGTGGTAATAAGAATCTAAATATTTTTAGTAGTCAGAATGATAAAAAAAAAAAAAGAAAAAGTCTAGTTTAAAAATCAGTAGTTCTGGGCAAAAACAACAGCTCTTTCAGTGACCGTGTGATCTTAGGTCACTTATACACATTATTCATGACTTAGCTCCTGTGAAATGTGGCTTATGCCTCCTATGATAGCTCTAAAGGCAAAATTATATACTGGATATGAGAGCCATTTGAAGATTGTAAAGCTGGGTTCAAATGAAAAGCTCAATGATTTTAGTAAGAAAGTAATATTAATTTATTAATAAACATTATTAATATCAGTTTATTAACAAACTATCCTGCAGTAGTTTCATTTTACGAGAGCAGACCACAGTGCTTGAGGTTATTTATGGCAACGCCTTGATGTCGATCCCTCTGTCTTAGAAATGCTGCCTCCTCTAAGAAATCTTGCCCCTCCACGCACTAAGCACGTGCTTCTCATACTCTGATTATAGGTTTACTTAGTTTGCATGATTGTCCCTCCCAGTGGACTGTGAGTCCCTAGAGGCAGTGGCTATTTTCTGTTAAACTGTGTATATCCCAGCAGAGAGCTCACTACATAAATACATAATAAATTGTGTAGAAAGAATATAATCCAAGAAGACAGAGGTTATGTTTTCCATATCATTCTTCCTATATTTTATCCAAGTATGCTGCTCTGGTATATGAGGCATTGAATCGCTGAATAAATAGATTACATATTTATTATTTAAAGCAACCGCTACATAGCATTGCTAGATTAAAAAGTTTGACTTGTACCAATCTACTCTGAAAAGCAAGCACCTCTCTGACAAGGGCAATGGAGAGTAAATTCAGAATGTGACCATAAAGCAATGGGACTAATTTTCACTTGTGATTTGTAAAATCCATCTCCTTATTTTACAGTCACGTCTTGTAAATTAAGAGAATTACCTAGATGTCTTATAGCTTTAATGAGTAAATCATATATTTTAAAAAAGCACTGAATAAGTTAGAAAGTGGTTCTTCAAAATAAAAATACGTGCAGAAAATACAGTATATGCCAGATCACAGAAAGGAAAGCAGTATAAATGACTTCCCGAAGGTAATGTGTGTGAACAAGACATGTCTGATATTAAACTAGTTGAAATCACTTATGCTAAAAGTATTTATGAAATAGACTGAATAACTTAAGAACAGAACTCCCATTCCTATGAGACCTTCACTTCAAGCTTCTGGTCTCATTATTGAACAAATATTAAGTTTCTATTATGTTCCAAAATGATGTTCTCATCTCTAAAAGTTGGCAAAAAATTATTTTAGCAACTCTTCTGCCTGAAAAATACCCCTGCATCTAAATTCATCTAAATTGACATAAATGATAAAAAATTAAGAAATGCTAAGAAGTGTTTGAATGGTATTACATTAAGCAAATAACATGAACATGATCTGTGTATCAAATGATAATAAAACTACACTCCTAACTTAGTTCTAACAGGAAATGGGGTTCACAGATTCAAATTTCTTAATTCTTCATACCCAATTCAGTAGTTTATCATCTTATAATCAACACCTGGGAAAATTTTTTAAAATAGAATTATAAAATTAAAGTGTAACTGTGGTAATTTTTATAATATCATTTACCTGATCAACATTACTACTGAACAAAGAATTGGTAGGTTCAACGTGTAAGTATTATATACTTGGTAGTAACATGTTCAATACTGTGTATATGTAAAACATACATAAATGAGGTCATGTGAAGGTTATATTGGTATTAACATGTTCAATACTGTGTATATGTAAAACATACATAAATGAGGTCATGTGAAGGTTATACTGTGTAAAGATAGCACTCTATAATACTGATAAAATTATCTCACATGCCCCATTTGCAGAGGGGAGCGAAAGGAAAACTTCTGTAATCACAACAGAACTGGGCTCTGCCTAGACCCTCCTCCTACCTTTGAAGGGTGTGAGTCCTACTCTAACAGGACACTGCTACCTCCTGGGCAGTCACCACTGTCCTCATGGAGATTCGCTGTCTGCTATGACAACAGTATGTGTAATTACAGTCAAAGTGTTGAAGCCAAACTCCCAATTCTGGCATCACTGAATACATGTAAAAATGAACCATCACAGAAAAGAATATTTTTCATACCCAGTAATTAATCTTATTGGGCAGTTAGTAAGTGGCAAGAACTGGGAGCAATGGATTCTGGGGTAATAATAGTGATCACTTAAATGGGTAGTCCACCTCGAACAGTGAAGACAATTTGGGTATTAGGATAATCCCCTAGTGTGTTTGGGAAGTGCAAGATCACGCAAGATGATGTCACTTCAGAGGTTAAAGACATGCACCTCTACCCATGATGTACTAGTTATACTTTATAACCCATTATGGGTTTATCATTCAGGAATACATCTGAAGTTTTTCAAACCAGGCTACAGCTCCAACCTAAGTTAATCCTTGAGGTTACGATTTCCATTAGTCTAAAAACATTTGTGTAGACGTGTAAAATATCACGTCCATGAGAAGAAAATTGCTGAACTGCCTTTGATTATCACTCCTGGGATGAAGATTATATATAAATATGTATGTACTCAAGCACACACATGCCTACAAACACATGCATATTTTGTCTTTTCCAAAAATCCTAAGTAAATTCCTATATTTCATAAAATATCTCACTGGTAACTTAAAGGTTCCCAATTTGAAGTTATCAGACCTCTTTAGGAGACCACAACGTTATAATGCTGATTTTTTTTGGTCAACTAAAACAGCAATTTTATTGTCCACGGTCCTTAAAACAATAATTTTAAGAAACTGTAACGGCCATAAAATTAATCTCTAGGGAATTCTGTCCTTTATACTGCTTCATCGAGAGAGGGGTTTAGACACATACAACTATGTAAATAAACACAGCAGACAATAAATCCTTCATGGCTAGGAGCTCTACACTCTGTGCTGTTTCTGTGTCCCAACACTCCCAGTGCAAAGCTGTTCATGTATAACACTGTGATTAAATCTTCATTAACTATGTGAAGTTATATTTCATCACAAAATTAATGTTCTTGAAAAATAAATCTAAGACTGCATTAATTGGCAGGATTCAGAAAAGCAAGAGGTTTTTCTAAGTAAGCCCTTACTTGATTTTTACTCCTGTAATTGAAAACATTCAATACTTAGATCCCCAGAGGCACACTATGAAGTCAGGAATCAAGTCAGCAGTCATATTATTATAGTATCTCCAGCCAGTGTTAAGGGAAGCATCACACAAATTCAGTGAAACACTTTACGGCTCTAAACGCTTCTTGTCTAATATTTAAGTAAATAACATCATTCTGCCCATCAAAGTCAGAAATCCCAACTACAGCACAAATGGACAAATACAAAAATAGTGCTAGGTCAATCTACTTTTATGGAAGGGGATTTCTCCTACTGCCTGATGGCAACAGTAACTATTTACTGAACTGTACACAGTCTCAGGAGGTTCCTAACGTACTGTACTGGGGTCTGATATCAGGGACTCCTCCATGTTCAGGAGAGGTGGACGTTAATCTACATTCTCAAATACAGTTTTTACCCACACAGTCTGGAATGCAGCAACTCAGTCACAAGAGTACATTTTTTTCTAATTTTTGTTGTAGTATGTCAGTTTTTAAATTTATATTTTAAACAAAGGCACAATAGAACATGCTTTCATTTGGTTTACACCATATTGATGCCATATGTTTAATGTATGAACTTGTGCCAAAATGTCTTCTTCATCTTCACTTAGCTGTGTGTGTATACACACAAATAAACACGTGTGTGAAATAAATTATATAAAATATTCATACCATATTATCTAATACAGTTATATATATGTGTGTATAGACATGTACTATAATCTAAATAGGTGCTTATAACTACAGAATCACAGAATAACTACAACACCATTTACTTAATTTTTAAAGCAGTGGTGAGAATAATTATACGTTATATACATAGATATATAATACATGTAAATATACCTCATCTCCCTTTATATATATTTAAATTTACATTTTAGTTATTGTGATTATAGATAGAGTGCATAATTAAGTTAGTGAGCACTGCTCAGAACTAAGGAAGTAAATAAAGATCACAGAAAATCAGCGGGTAATAAGTGCTTTATGACTCCTCATAAGTAAATGTGTTTACCTTTCATTTAATATGCAGAGGTTTTCTAAAAAGTAAGTTGGTGTTTATTTTATTTTTCATTTACTGATTACATAACATAGTTCACTTTGTTGCAAACTCTGTTGTGCTGAAATGAGAGTATTTGGTACCAATTTAGGGACAATAGTAATTAATGATGAGAGAGAGAAGAAAAGAGAAATCTTAATCTAGGAGAAAAAATTAAAAAGGAAGACAGGACTCTCAAAAGCATTTAAAGAGCAATCACCTACCAGTTCTACTCGTCCGAAACCTCCAACTCCAAGGGTGTCAATGATGTTGAAATCAGACAGCTTCAGGTTGGCGAAGAAAGCAGCTTCAGCTTCATATCTGGAGTTTTTGATGCGAAAAAATGGAAATTTCTTAGAGGTGCAAACACGAGTACCACGTACAACTGTACCGGAATGACATGACTGTGAAACAGGGTTTACCTGCTTAAATTCCATCTTGCTTTTAGAGTCTGCGTTTTCTCACACTCATAATTTTTTGGTCCCAGTTGTGCAGAATAACATAGATTTGCACTTGTATTTCAGAGTAGAAAAATACAGAGTACCCACTGCATGTCAGTCATGTGACTGATAAATCCAGTTATCAAATCAAAGTTACATCTCGGTGTTTTTCTATGCGTCTTCTTGTGAGCACAGATTGTTTGAGTTGTTCTTTTTTGGTTTTGTTTTGGGTGTTTTTGGTTTTGCTTGGTTTTGTTTTTGCTGTTCAGATTTTGGATGGCAGTTTCTCATTAGTTTCCCTTATCCACAGGCTGGCAGTGGCTCCTATTAATGTTTATTAAAAGCGGCAAGATCACTGAGGTCTCTGGAGTGAAATCACGGCCAGGTTTTATGAAAACAGATCCGAAAAGCTGAGGACTGATGTGAAAATGTCTGAAATGGATGATTTCGGAAGCATATTCACATTCCTAAAAAGTGTCTTCCCTTCATTTGTGTCTACCCACTGAATCTCAGCTAGTAATTCCAGTGTCTTTATGCTTGCCAGTTTCTTAGATGAGTGGTGTGAAGGAGCACAGACTAGCCTCCAGAAGTTTAACTCTATGCACATGCAAATTGGACACATGCAAGTGGCCAAAATAATCTTCCCCTGATGAGACAAGTGAATATGAGCTGCTTAAAATATCTCCTTATTAAAGCCCCTACTATTTTTAGAAAGGGCAGTAAGGCATAAAGATGATGACCCTCCCACTCACTAAAGTCAGGTCAGAGAGTAATTCAGCTGTCTCAAAAATAAAGTATTTGAAGAGCTATGTGTAACCCATGACCTTCAGCCAGGCGGTACCTGATTCAGTAGTATGCTATAGATAGACATGATGAACATGCTTGAAATAGTGATACTAACACAGTTTGTTTATGTCAGCTTTCGGATAGAATCATTCACAGGCATGTTTGGCCTTAAGCTGTGTAACATTTTAGCTATTTCATTACAATCAAACACAAATTCAGACTCTCCACTTGGGAAAAATGTAAAACAGTTATCTAGGTGAGCTTTCAACACTCTCCAATCTACAATGACAATTCTGGTTTTTAACACATCAATTCTTGAAAGACTCACGAGATGGTAAACAGTGTTTCTCATTATTAGCTGATGATGGGAAATCAACTCTCTCTAGTTAACCTCTATAAACAAGACTGCTAGGCATTCTGAATGGTATCTATAGATTTCTCTCATTAACTACACAATCAAGAGATCAACATAGCACTTCAGGAGATGGTTTACTAGAATGGAACATAAGCAACAAATGTGCATTTCTAGCATTCCAACTGGCTCCCAGCTTTTGGGAAATTAAAACTCCATCCCATTGAAAGGGCCAGTGGCAGAGTTCACTCCAACAGGTGTTTAAAAAGGACACCTGCTGGGATCAGAGCCCCCCGCCCTCCACCAGGATAGTATGTAGGTGTTCAAGAATTTCCGGCAGTCAAATTCTTAATGAGATTGTTTTTGAATAATATCTTATGTGCTTGCTGGATTTAGAAATCTCAGATTGAAGAGGGTAAACTCTTTCCGACTACTCTGACACCATTTTATATATTTAAAGTATGGTGTTATTACTTATAGATCTTGAAGACGCACCTCCCCCCCAAATCCTTATATTTGGGTTCTGTAAAATTAGTCTGGAAATGTGTAAACAAGTCATCTTCAGCCATTTGTTACACATCAGAACTTCCTGAGCATCTTTTAGAAACCACTTAATCTGCATCCCACCACAGATCAAGTCGATCAGCAATCTCTGGAAGCAGTATCACGTATCTATACACTTTTACAGCTCCTTGGGTGATTCTGATGCACAGTTAAGGGTTGATAACCATAGTTCTAACCCCTCTGAAAGCCTCAGGAGGTTCCAGAGCCATAGAAGAATTTTGGGTTGGATTAAAATGATCCAAGGAAATCAGTAGCTGTCCAATGAGTCTGGAGTGTGATGCACTCATGGCAAAAGTATTGGGGACTCATAACTTGGCCTTGACTCCTGCCCCTGTTGTCCTAGACCCATAGGAATGAACAATAGCTCTGTAATGGCTACCACAGCTTTAAAAAAAAAAAAAAAAAGCAACATTGATTAAAAAAAAAAAAGACAGATGCAGAATGCAAAACTTTGCTAATTACTTTGCTATTATTTCTAGGTGAATTTTTAAAATACTTCCTAGTTGGGTGATTTTTATGGAGTGGTTGGTGAGATACCTGGCTCACGGGCCCAGCCACTCCGCGGCATGTGGGATCTTCCCGGACCGGGGCACGAACCTGTGTCCCCTGCATCGGCAGGCGGACTCTCAACCTCTGCGCCACCAGGGAAGCTCCAACCAAGGAAATGTTGTTGCTTAGAACTTCATGTCTTTTTTTTTTCCTCATTGAGATTACTATTTAGGGAGTCGCTTCATCACAGAGACTCTGTACACTTTTCCTTTTTGAATAAATAGCTTTGTTTTTTAACATGGAAATCACCACCCAAAGAGACCTCTGTAAAAAAGCCGAACTATAGATGATTTAGCTTCTGGAGGTATCTCACCCCTCTAGCTCGAAACTTGGAGGGACGTTTTCATTCTTTCTTTTTACTCAGGAATTATTTGAAAATAATTTGAATCTATCCGTTATGTTCCACATTCTTTAGAGTTGATAATTTTGAGTGGGGAAGGAGACAAAATAAATTGGTTAAGTAAATGGCTCTTGTTCTATAAAACTTCTCTTGCCTGAAGGAGGTAACGGTGGAACACAAGTTCCTAGCTTACTTACTACTGTGGGGTACCAGGTCCAAGGAATTAGGCCCAGATTTATGCAACTCTAAAATCCATCTGTGCAAAAGTGTTTATGAGAGGGACAGTGCCCAAGTGCTAAGGGAAATATATATCAGTAAGGCATTCAATGCCTGATGTTTGGTTGCTTAAAATCTAGCAAGTAGTATGAAGTGTATTTTCTAATGTTCCTACCTTAGTTTGAGATACAGATTTTTTAAGAGAATACTATTATTTACAGTTGACCCTTGAACAATGCAAGGGTTGGGGCGCCGACCCTCCTACAGTCAAAAATTCATGTGGGTCCTCCATATCCACAATTTTTCTGTATCCATAGTTCCATATCTGCCCATTCAACCGACTGGATCATGTAGTATTTACTACTGAAAAAAATCTGCAGATGAGTGGATCTGCACAGTTCAAACCTATGTTGTTCAAGGGTCAACTGTATTCATTTTTTTTTTTTTTTTTTTTTTGTTTTGGGTGAGGGCGGCAGGGGTGGGGAGGAGCCGACCTTCGCCTCCTCAGGGGAATCGGGGTTTTTTTTTTTTTTTTTTTTTTTTGGTATAGGGTGAAAGCCATGGATTCTCTTTCCAGAAAAGTGCAGATACTGACATACTCTGTCTGTATAACTTCAAGGAGCTTATAAACTCTCAAAATAGGTTAACAACATGCAAATAACTATGTAACAAGAGAATAAGTGTGCTGGGTGAAGTAGAGAGATAATATATCATTTCTCAAACATACCTGACCATAAGATTCACCTGGGGCTTTGGTGATTAGAATCCACAGTCACTAATTTGTACAGGGTACTCTTTAAATAGTGTAATATGGAACTTTCAAGAGCTGCTAGAAAGAAACGAAGTTGCCTACATTTTCACCTTCTCTTTTCATTTCTGCTTATACACCAAAGGAGGTTCTAAAAGCAATGAAAATGTAAAGCTGCAGGTGTAATGATGATGAGACCAAGACATACATGCAAAGTCTAGAAACAGACCAAGACATACATGCAAAGTCTAGAAACAGAAAAATAATACTGGAATAATCTTAACCTCTCTTTATCTAAAACTACATATCTATCCAGTATTATATTCACTTCCTTTCAGAAATAGATAATAACCATTAGTTTTTATTTTTCCATCTCTTCCAATATCACCAGCTTCCACAAAACCAAAGAGTAAGACTCAGATGTCCTTTATTATTCACCATAATTGTTTCTTTTTTGTTGTTGCCAGATATCCATGAATCAATTCTGTCATCATTTCAAAATAACACAATTGGGTTCTATTCCTTATGACTGACCACTATTATTAAGAAGCAAACATCTCTCCTTAATACTGAAAACCAAATATGACCCAGTACAAAAATGTCTGAAACTTAAAATTTTATCTTCACCTTGATATTACAATAGCAGAAATGGCTCAGCGTTATTCTACAAAGCAAACAGTAGTATGTGCAGTGTTAAAGTAAGGTCCAAGAATCCAAACGGACATTCCAGATGGGATACAAAAGCCAGTAATTAAAAGCCAATGAAACAAAAGACTAATGTGCCCTATTTACTTTAGCAAAATCTATAATCCAAATCAGTTTCAGAAGTCTACTCTAAGGGTCTCCAAGGAAAATCAAACAAAGTCTTAGCATCTTTTAACCCATGTGCAGATCAGTCACCACTGCTTTGCCTGTGCTCATCTGCTCTTGGGTGTATTTTTTTTTCCTGTTGAATTCTTGGGGAAATCTATAAAATGTTTCAGTAAACACACATGAACTCTCATCTATGACTAAGATTTTTATTCTGTAACTTTTAATAGGTAAGATGAGATTCAATCAGACAATCAGTGTCTACTCTGGACTTAAAAATAATGCAAGAGCGCATCCTAGAATACAAACAGAAGCTCAGGACTCGTGGTCCTGGCTCTGTCAGTGACTTTGTATTTCCAAGTCCTGAATTCAACATGTAGGCCTTTGTAAAGGTATCAACATACACTTAAGTAAATAAGTATGAGTTGTATAGATAAAGTCAGAGCCCTAGCTTACTTAAATGTTCAGATAAACTCCTAGAAATCCTTCCACTTTTTATGTGATCAAAGAACACTGATATCTATAAACAAATATTTACAGAACTAGTTAAAGGAGGTAAGAACTTTTCGACAGTCGGCCTTAAGCACAAAATATGTATACCTGGTCTATGATGCATGCAAGCTCTAATGCTGGCCATCTACTGACTAAACACTTAACTTGGTACACAGGATTTTATGTAATAACAGTTCTTGATTTAATAAAACTTGGTGCATTAAGTAATTTGTAGGTCTTGAAGAGTAAATACAAATTCAGCCAGACAAGTAACTATATAGAGAGAAAGCAGAATTGAAAACTGGACCAATAATACTTATTTGCATATTTAACACAGACGTGATTTGGGCTTAAACTACTGGGACTATCACCTCATTGTGCTACATTAACTTTGTGTACGTGAAAATAGTTACTACATGTCCTATTCCCCTGATTCTAAAATGTTTGGGATTAAATAAGCTTAGTCACTAAAATAAAAATGGATAGTCTTTACTAAATCTATAATCAAGTCACCAGTCATCTCTTATTAATTTAATTGCTTTATTAAAAAGTCTCATTGTTAAACTAAACTTTAAAAGCAGAATCTTCTGGCTTCATTGGAAAACTGTGAACCATTTTATTGTTCAAGGTTTGTATAGGGAGTTATTTCCTGTTGAAATAATGTTTTTCAAATAACACTTTACAAAAGTCTCTATTACTATAAGCGTTTTTAAAAACAAAACAAAACAAACAAAACCTTTAAACATAAGAAACCCTATTTCTAAAATTCTAAACAAAAAGGGACAATTTCTAATTTATTTGGCCATAAAGCATACAGGTATAGTCACTAGTCTTTTAACAGTAGTGGTAAAAACTTGAAGAAATAAAAAGCTTGAAAGTAACTTAATGAATATAAAGTATTTCATTATGTCAGTTTTCTCCAGAAAATGTAATCTCTTCTTCAGGGAATTTGAGATAGCATTAGTTTGCTTTCTGTATTTCCAAAACTGTGTTTTTCAGAAACACAGCCTTTTGTTTTAAGTGCTGTAGCCATGAAATAGTTCTACTTATTTTTCAAATACATTCCCTTGAGAAGATAAAGCCAACATGAATACACAGGAAAATTGCATTGCTCATATCTGATGCATAATAAGAATAATAGTAATGCAAATACTTTGCATTTAGGAAGTACCTTTCTTTTCTTCCAAGGACTCTAAAATTTATTTCATTTAATTGATCCTCCCCGATTCTCTGTGAAGATGGGATGACAAATATTTTTACTTCTGTTTTGCAACTGGGTAGACCAGTTGCTGATAAGTGATTGATTTCAGTAATTAAACACTAGAATTAGAACTAGAAACCTTGGGCATGTTTCACATTGTAGCATATTTACACTTATTCCCAGAAATTCAATTTCCTTTAAACAAGATAGTAGAGAATCAGACAACTTTAAAGATGCTTTATCTCAAAGTATTAAGATACTAACATGGTTCAAAATCTGGATCAACACCCTTGGGAGCTCATCTAATCCAACCTTCACATTTTTTAAAATGAACAAACTAAGTCCAGAGATGGTAAGTGACTTAGCCAAAATCACAAGACTAAGGCATGAGGGACTGGCATTTTGACTTGTGGTCTGTAATATTTTTTACTCTCTGATTCTATCTTCACAGTTTTTACAATATTCTGATAATTGAAAAACAAAGGCAAACATTCAAGTTATAAAATATTTGAATAATATGTTATTTTTATTACACATTTATGTCAAGAATGTGACTCCTGTAGCTAAGCACTGATGCCTTCTTGTCTATGATGTGGCCTGTGGGTGTGTGTGCTCCAGTTAATTAAAAGGACTCAAAATGAAAATACACTGATGCTCAAAAGATAATTTTTTAAAAATCTAATCAGAGCAGCATTTGTAAAAGATGAGTGAGGATAAGTTCCCAATGTTAGCTTGAAATGTATTGACCAACATGCATTTTTATTTATTCAGTTTTTAAATAGATTCCATATAGTAGTTTGAAATGAACTTTTCTTTTTCTGAAATAATGGCCTAAGTAAAGATATATTGCCATGAAAAAAATTGGCAAAAAGGAATTAAAAATTTTTTCCCTTTTGGTGTTTGTTACTTACCTTAACAGAGTCACTGGCCCAAAATAGAAAGTTATTGATTAAGTTATTCAGTGATTATTATTTTTGCTTCAGAGAATACAGATACTTGCACGTATGTATTCAAGCAAAAAAAGCATGCAGTCCCCAACTTTATTTATTCCAGAAGAGATATTTCCTTCATATAAATGGACAGCCATCAGGGGCTAGTGGTCTGAGAAAGTTTTCTCTCATCTCAGTGCAATTTAGTTTCCTCCTTCTCCCTTTCCCATACCTCAGAATCTCATCCTGAGTCTGTTTGTTTGTTTGTACAATTAATTTTTAATATTATAAATGAAAGACAAATCCTACATTTCATTTCAATTATTTTTACATAGAAAATATTCCAAGAATATTGTAAATATATTACAAGAATATGCTGTAAATATATCAGCACATATTGCTAAAAGGTAAGGATTCCCTTTTAAACATAGCCACAATATTATCACATCTAAGAAAACATTAGAAATAACCCATTAATATTATCAGATATCAAGTCCATGTTCAAATTTTCATGCTGAGCCTTTTGCTTATGATTGTGGACGAGGGTGGTCCAGACTGGCACGGCATAACTTCCAAAGGCCGGGAAGTTGAAGTTTAAGGGGAAAGAAGGTAGGTAAAAATAACTCTTTCTACCTTCACTGTTCCAACAACTCTGCCTGTAGGAAGAATCCCTCATCCTCATTTTGTTGCCTCATGCCACTCCATGGTAAATACCCATTACAGCAGAGCTCTCATTCAATTTCCATGAGGACAATGTTTACCATAGACTCCATTTCTAAAGAAGGGATGGGTCAAGACAGCCCAAGTTTTCTCCTCAAATATAAAAATCTCTTTTCTACCCCCAAACTAAGAGCTCTTTGCCTTTTCTTATAGGTCATTTTTTTATATGAGGGTTAAAATATTGAAAGAAATAAGAGAAATTTTAAGCTTAATTAAACCTCATAATTAGTTATGATCTTTATCAAGGGATCAGTCAGAAGACTGAACTAGGAACAGAAGGATTAGGAAAGACTTAAATGAATACTAGGGGGTCAGCTTTTACTTCTGGACTCAGGACCTTTGCTATGTACCCCAATTTTCATGGCTCCCCTTTATTTCTGAAGGATTCTACACGAACTTCAGAGACAAGAGGCTTTGGGATGTGGTCATGGTCACAGTGAGCCAAAGGAAGAAAAGGGAGTAAAATGCAGTGTGTGGCAAGAAGAAAACGAGACTACAAGCCACTCTCCCAGGCCTCTGGGAATACAGGAAAAGAAGTGATCAGGATTTGGCCCAGGATCTGCCTGAGCAACAGATTCCCCTTTCTGTAAAATGAAGGGTTTGCACTAGACGGGCCTATGAAGCTCACTTGCAGCTTGATCATTCTGGGATTCCAAGTGTCCTAAGAAATACACACTTGACAGAAAGCCCTGGTACCCGCAGCTTCTCTTTTGCCTCTTTTGTGCTCCAATCCTGTCCTCCGATCCATGACTCCCGAAGCACTTATTTCAGGAAATACTACAGAGGTTTTCATTTAAGGGGGTCTTGCTCTCAGCAACTGGTAAGCAGGAGACCCCTGACCCAGGGGCTGGGAAACATATGACTTGACGTTCAAAATAGAACTGTTAATGCATTTCACCATAGACTCTAATACACCAGAGGTGCCCTCTCACCCAGGATTCATATCAGAATTAACTAGGTTGAGTTAAAAACAGACCTTAATAAAACCTTAGGATTCTGGACCAGGCATCAGTATTTTAAAATAAGATTAATAGATATAAGTCTATACAGCTCTTAATACCAAGGCTAATGATCACATGTAAGTTTTGATGAGCTATTAGTATTAATTTGATATGTATGTGACAGTCATCTATTACAAAGTATAAAAGTATCACAGAGAAATATATCCCGAGTTCCAAACAATTATTCTCAAATGGTCTTTGAGAATACCATCCATTCTTAAAATGGGGGAAGCCTGTATGTCCTTTTCTTAGTAGAGAAAATATTAAGTGGAAAGGAAGAAAATTAAGCAAAAATTCTGCCACGTCACTTATACATTACTACCAAATGTAAAACAGATAGCTAGTGGGAAGCAGCCGCATAGCACAGGGAGATCAGCTCGGTGCTCTGTGACCACCTAGTGGGGTAGGATAGGGAGGGCGGGAGGGAGACGCAAGAGGGAGGAGATATGAAGATATATGTATATGTATAGCTGATTCACTCTGTCTTACAGCGGAAACGAATACACCGTTGTAAAGCAACTATACTCCAATAAAGATGTTAAAAAATTTTTTTTTGCCATGTCAAGTTGTTCAGTAACAGTGATGGTGCATTTATCAAATGAATGAAGTCTCAGCAAATACTACCTATTTGTTATCAAGTCATTGCCGTCTGAATGCAAAATCCAGCATTGTTCTATGTTGACATTTGTATATATCTATTTGAATAGCACTAAATTATTTTCTTTTTTATAATTAATAAATAATAGAAAGAGTGAAATGAAGGAGATTGGGGAGGGCATTCAGACCTATTATGGCTATTCTTTATACCACTTAACAGCCAGAGAATATTTTTTTCATATTTGACTTTCTTTTCCTCACAGATTTTTCAGGGATGGAGTTGACATCTTGGCTACACCCTATATTCAGTTCTCTTTTTATGATCTCCTTTTCCTCATCCACGTTATTAAATTTTCTCTCAGGACTTAGCAACTAACCAAATTCACATGGCCTTGGAGGATTAACCTGGTTTTGCAAGGTCTTTTGACAATAGAACAGGCTATACTTGTGATGAGAGCATCACCTTGACTTGCTTCTCTCTACCAGGTTTAATGATCTGGATGTTGGATGTTCGTTTTCACGTTCAGAGAACAGACAGTATCTGATTGGATTCTCAGTCTGATTTGCCCTCTTGTAAGTTTGCCGACGTAACAGAACAGCAGATAGAGGACAGAAAACCTTTCTTCTTCCCCTTCAGAACAGGAAATTGATGAATTGAACTTAGAAATTTGTACTGTGTCTCAGCACCTGTGAGCTGGTGTCCAGTGAAGTGAGCTAGAAGGAAATCAGGGGATTCAGAGGGCGGGACTGCAGAAAAGGGTGGTCTCTCCTTCCAAGCGGGAAGCTGAAGGAGTCCCAGAGTTTCATCATTTCTGTAGAACTTGTGGTATTTGGCCAGGTGTAAGAAAAATAGATGGAACATAAACCTCAGTGAATATATACAATATATAAAATACGAGGTAAACAATTACGAATTGAGGAAATGTATTTTTAGCAGTGATTACTCTATTTTTACTGAACTACAAAGGAAATTTCAGTAATAATGAAATTATACTACAGTGCTACTTGCATAAAGATATCACTTAAGAAAAGTAATAGAAAATCGGGACTTCCCTGGTGGTCCAGTGGTAAAGAATCCACCTTACAATGCAGGGGACACGGGTTCGATCCCTGGTCAGGGAACTAAGATCCCACCTGACTTGGGGCAACTAAGCCTGCGTGCCACAACTCGAGAGCTTGCCCACCTCAACTAGAGAGCCCACGTGCTGCAAACTACAGAGCCCACGCGCCCTGGAGCCTGCACGTCACAACTAGAGAAGAGAAAACCCGCAGGCCACAACTAGAGAGAAGGCAGCGTGCCGCAACAAAAGATCCCGCATGCCTCGATGAAGATCCCGGTGCTGCAACTAAGACCCAACACAGCCAAAAATAAATAAAGTAAATAAATAAATCGTTTTTTAAAAAGTAATAGAAAATAGGTGATGGATAGATAGACAGATAGATAGTCGGTCTATGGAGTTTTGTCTTTTAAAAAGCTGATACATTGACATTCTGGTGTCAACACATCCACTGCTATGTTGATAATTGTTTCAGAAACAAGATTCCTACAGGCTTTTCTTGCTAAATTCTGGAGAATCAAGTCACCAACATGGGCCATAAGACGACCTTGACGCAAGTGAGTTATTCGGCTTGCACAAAGTTAACTTTTAAAATTTCTAAATTGTGTTCTAGCCTATGTATGAAGCTGAAATAAGGCTCAAATCTATGTTTAATGTAAGAGACAAGATTTGAAATAGTTTCAATAAACATGATTATTAATTTCTAGAGTGTTACTTGCTAATTGGAAAACAGATGTTAAAAAAAAAAGCAATAAGAATTACTGTAGTTTTCGGTTTCAGGCTGCTAACATTACAGTTGCAGGTCTTGTCATGTTTGTCTAGAAAATATTTATATGCAGGGAGTAGAATTATGTTACTATCTGTATTCTTAAATACGACAGTTTTGACTATTGCTAGACAACTTGTTCAAAGAGAAGACCTTTCTTTGGTGACATAACAAATGAGATTTGATATCCAACATATCAGTGGATCAAGAATCTACTGACAGGCAAAAGGCTCTTCAACCATTAGTTTAAGTTTTAGGGAAAGTTAGCTAAGCTGGATACTTTCTAAATCCTGGATCTTTGAAACATACTGAAAAGTATGACTACCTGTTCAACAGTAAGACCCCAATTATCTAGCACCATCAAGAAATGATTATCATAGCTTCTCCCTCCTAATTACCAAGTATATTTCTCTCACCTTTTAAACAAAATAATTTGGGGATCAATATTTCTAGATTGGATTACTTTCTTTCAAACCATTTAAAGTGTAATTTGTTGAATATAGTAGAACACTCAGAAGATAACCCCAGACCATCATTTTAAATAAAGAGTTAGTGTGCTGTGACCTTTAAGTTAACTTTAATAAAATTCTATAGTATAATATTTGTTATTAGTTGCTACGTTTTTAAGTATTATCTCTTGATAGAGTCAGGAAGCCTGTCTTACCTCCCATTTCTGACCCAGACACACTTATTTTCTGCAAGCTATAAAGCCAGATAGCCAAGTTTGTTATGACCGCAACTATAATATATTTATGCAATCAGTGAGTACCTAAGGAGGCAATAAAATAAAATGATTAAAATATATCTGGAGCCAGTCTACTTTAGACAAATCCCAGCTCCATTATTCAATGGCTATGAGAGTTTGAATAGCTACAAGATCCCCCTGTGCCTCAGCTGTCTTTAACAGTTTAATGGGCGTGCTAACCAAACCAACGCCATTGAGTTATGGTAAATAGTAAATGAGATCATGCATCTGAAACAGAAATATAAGCAATCAATAATGATAATAATAATAAACAGATGGTCATTACCTTTCATGGAATTTTTACTGTGTACCAGGTACTTTTTCTTGTTATCACTAATTGCCTGAGTTTTCTGTCCATGGACTTTTGGCTGCTCTAAGTTGTCTTTTTTCCCCCACTGGGCTAGAATCTAGGTAGTAGATTAGCAAGCAAACTAGAGATAAATGGTAATGTTACTATATAGAGATAAAAATTAATTTAGGATTATGCAAATATGCCATAAAGTTGATATTTTCTTTTCCTTATGTTCAATTTATTTATTCAAAATGACTTCATTGGTGGCTTATGATGTCCCCAGTAGACCTAGTTAACTCTTTCTACTGCTGCTGTATACTGCAATTTATGCTATATTTTCACCATTTAATTTCTGAACCATCTTTTATATAATCAGGTGCTATCAAATGATTAAACTAAAAACGATGGAATTATATGATGAATGAAACATGGGACCTCTACAGTCTATTCCAGACCCCCTATTAAAAGAAGGGTACATGAGGGTCTCCTTTTGAAATTGAAATTTAATATACCTTTCACAATTCTACTGGCTGTTACTCTTGGGGAATATGGAATTTATGAGCCGTCGCATGGACAAAGCACAAAGTTCTCGTGTTGCTTCAGCCCAAGATCCTTACCTTCAACTATTCCCTGAGCTTGTGAGAGACAGACGATACATCACCATGCTCCTAGTCACAGTCGGGCAACAGATACAGAGTCAGACAATGACCATCATAATCCAGAGCCTGGAAATGCCTGAAACAGAGTCTCAAGAGGCATTCACAGAAAGTCTGAGGGTCTGCAGGTGTCCTTTCTGGGGATGAATCGTTGCCAAAGTCAGAATTGCCAAGAAGCTGCTCAGTGACCTAACCCTGCAAACAGACCCCTCTCCCATTTTCCTGGGACTTTATTCAGTATGTGTCACTTCTTTAAAGCCACTTTGAGGGCAGTTCATTGGGAAACAGGACTAAGAGTTGGCCAAGTTCCAGAGGCACAAAGGATCTCACTGGTTTTATTAACATGCAGGTGAAACTGCAGATGCTCCATTCTGGACCAGAGATTTGTAGTTGTGCCTTTCAGGAGCGGATGGCTAAATTTCAGATCTTTTACTCTCTTGCCTTTGGCAAATAATTATAAATAGTCCTTTGATAAAGGCCTTACAGGATTTATAATGTCTTTACTCCACTAAATAATGTTTATTAGGGGAATATTACCAGAGGTGAGTTTTGAAGATAAAATAAATTGGAGAGAAAATTCCTTCTTTATCGTTTTACTGACAAATGACAACAGAAGAGAAAAGGACACAAAAGATCTGTTTTCTTTTTTTAGGCTCCATCAAAGCATATATGCAACATTTCATCATGTCACATGAATTTATTGGCTATGCTATTAATGTACAATACAATTAACATCACATGGGGATGTGTAATGGCAGTGGAAAAATACTCATTAAAAAGGCAAATGTTTTTGAGATGAAATTGACATGATAAGGCTTTGGCATCCACTTACTGCAGTTGTTTCACTGCTATTCATTCTAGCAAATATTATCAAATGTCCATTTCCACCCAGGGATGCTGACCTGAAGAGCCTGGTCCGTATCTGACAGGTTCTGACTAAGGTCCCTAGTCCTCTAGACATGGACACACAAGAGCAAGCTAAGACATGGTCAAGCAGAGCATTTACACTGTGCATATAATCCTGTTGTTATCATTCCATGTCTGTGTTGAGCACCTCCTTATGGCACTATGCCATGCCCTTTCTTAGAAGCTCACTTAGTAAAGAGGAACAGACACTTGGCTCAGGTACACAGCCCAGTGGGAGACATGCAGAAGAGCATTAAGAACCACCATAGAAAATCCTGAAACATAGGCCTCTCATTCTCAGGCTTGATTTGATCACTTTTTAAATAATGTTTGCCCAGTTGGGACAAATGGGAAAAAGTAGGGGCTTCTAAGTCAAAATATAACCCCTAAAAGTTTAACAGCAAGAGCCCCTTCCACTTTAAGTTCAGGTTTCCTCCTTCCAGACCAGATTCCTTCTGAGATCAGTAGCGCAGTGGCTTAAATTCCTGGTCTAGCTGCTACCTCTTCATTTCACATCTTTTACTTTCTATTGAAGATCCAAATCAGAATCAAAACAAACATTATTTTGGGGATTTATGCCAAGTTAATGAAAATGAGGCTGTAATGATTATGGCAGCGATGCAGTTGAGAACTACAACTACACAAACAATTGCATTTCAACAGAAAGGTTTTCTTTTTATTTGGGAAAATGCTACCAGGATTATGACTCCAGCTTAACCTGCCCACACCTGAACTTCAAATTTACCTGCCTTTAAAGAATTCCAAATATTGAGAAAGTGTATACCACCTGCTTTAGATTTTCTAACAGAAAGTGAACATTTGAGTTTTGCAGCTAAAACAGGCATTTTAAAGCTATGGCATCGCTAACTTCCTCTGGAAGGGGAAGGAGATCTGAAATTAGAAACATAAAGTTAAGAAGTAACATGGAAATTATCAGTTTTTCATTACTTACAAAGCAACTTTTCACTCATTACCCACAGAAAAACAATGATATAACTGGACACATGCGCAGTGAAACTTCACAAAGAAGTGAAAAGGGGAAACTTTTGTGTTACATTGTCAACCTGAAATGATATCTACAGATGTTGCTATTATTTAGGTCTTTAGATATTACTATATGCAATGGGTTCTTTCTTGTGAGAAAACTACCTTCCATTTGTGCAATCTATATATTATTTCTGAACTGAATACATTTTATACTCTGTAGTAAAATAGCACATTATGAATGCATTACTTCAAGGGAAAAAAAAAAGAATCAGGTGTAACTGTTACCACTAAGTGTTAGTTAGATAAGCAATATTTCCTTATTAGTATTACTTGTGAGATGGGACTGCAAGTCTTATAAATGATATGAGAGGAGTTTGGAAATAACTTCTGTCTTCATGGTACCTTCATGTTGCCTACTATCCTCCTTTGGCTATAATTCACAAATAATAGTAATAATAATAATAATAATTCTTCAATCCTGTCAAAGTGCTTCAAGGACCAGATGTTAAAATTCTCTAACTATACCTTTATTCCACTAATAACATGTGTCTTTGACAAAATGAGATCTCTTGCAATTTAGAATTATATAATCTTTTTTTTCACCATAACATTGGATAGAATCTACTGATATTGAACAACTTCTGCACACTTTCAAAGGAATTCAAAATATACCTTAAGTTCAGTCAGCAATTATGACTGCCATGTTGACCCAATTCATAAAAGTTTTCAATCTTTTTTCCCCGATGGATTGTGACCTTTACCTAAATGATGGGTACAAGACATCTAATAGTCCTGAAAGAAGGCAAACAACTTCCTTTTTTTCCTTCCTACCCTGGAGTTTCTGTGAAATGAAAATGACATTCACCAGAACATTCTATGATCAGGGACTCAGCCATCTCTGTAAATGACTCAAACGCCTGAGAGATGCCTGGGGCAGGCTTGACCCATTTCACATCTTATGACACATTTTTCAGTCATTATTTTTCAGCATGGAAATAATATTTCAATTGACCTAAAACCACAGAGTACATTTTCAATGTTGGTAAGACATGACCTTTGCCCTGCATGTTTTATAATGGAAACCAAGTGGCTGAGAGTGATAGCAATTATCCCCAGGCTAATGACAGAATAATCCTGCTGTGAGAGACAAACTGATTCCAGGAAAATTCGGTAATCTTTTTAGCATTTACCAATCTAAGGAACTCTCTTGAGACTGGTAAATTATGCAAGACAGTTATGCTAAAAGGCGTTTGATAGACTATGGTAAATAACTGAAACTAAATAAGCCAAGGTGAAATAAAATACCCCTGGAATTATTTTAGGCCATTTAAGCAACCTGAGCATTACATTCAAAATGGAATTCTAATTTCCTATATTTTCAACAAAATCAGGCAGTCCTACGATCTCTTGAACTCTTTTTAGCAAATTACCAATGAATCAAGCATATGTCAGCCACTGTTATAGATGCTGAGAATACAGCAGTGGACACAATATACCAACCACCCCCCCGCCATGTGCCTTACATACTGGTGGAGGAAAAAGACAAACAAGTAAAATATAGTGTGTTAAACTGTGGTAAACGCTATGGAACAACATTAGGCAAGAAGGGGGAATCGGGATGCCAGAACAGCAGTGGGGGGCTGCAATTTTAACTGTGGCAATTAGGGAAAGTCTCACTGAGAAGGAGACGTCTTAGTGAAGGGCTGCACCCCATGGAATCTAGGGTTGGAGTATTCTGGGCAGAGGAGACAAACTGTAGTCGCTCTGGGGCAAGAGTGTGCTATGTGTTACAATTAGGTGAGATTGGGGGCAAGATGGCTGGTGTGCAAATTGCCTATGGCCTTGCAGAGCACTGTAAGGATTTGACTTTTACTCTGAATGAAAGGGAAGCTATTGTAGGGTTCTGAGCAGTCTATTTTTATAGCTTCTAGGCTGAAAACATACAATAGGAGGGCACCCGCAGAAATATGGAGACAAGTCAGAAGCCAGTGCAGTTATCAAGACCAGATGGCTTGGACTGAGGTGGTAACGCAAAGCGGTTGGATTGGGGACATATTCGGAAGGTCGAGTCAATAGAATTTGCTGTTAGGTAAGTGTGAGGTGTGAGTAGAAGAAAGGAGAAAAGGATGATTCTGAAGTTTTGAGCCTCAAAAATAGGAAAGATGGGGCTTCCCTGGTGGCGCAGTGGTTGAGAGTCCGCCTGCCAATGCAGGGGACACGGGTTCGTGCCCCGGTCCGGGAAGATCCCACATGCCGCGGAGCGGCTGGGCCCCCCGTGAGCCATGGCCGCTGAGCCTGCCCGTCCGGAGCCTGTGCTCCCCAACGGGAGAAGCCACAACAGTGAGAGGCCCGCGTACCGAAAAATTAAAAAAATTAAAAAATAGAAAGATGGAATTCTGTTTATTGAAATATGGAAAAATGTAAGAAAAGCAGATTTGGAGGAAGAATAGGAGTTCAGTTTTGATACTTTAAGTTTTCAATGTATATGATTTATGAAAGTGGATTTTTCAAGTAGGCTGCTGGATGTCTGAAGTTCAAAAAGACATCTGGATTGGAAATCTAAATCTGGGAGTTGACAGATTTGGAAGCTATAAGACTACCCAAGATCACCAAGGATGAAAGTACAGATAGAGAGAAGAAGAGATCCAAGGTCTGAGCCCTGGATCACACCAGCTCTGAAAGGTCAGAGAGATCAGGAACAACCAACAAAGAAGCAGAGATGGAACAGCCAATGGAACAGCCAACAGAAGAAAACACCAGGAGAATATAGGGTTCTGAAGCCAAGTAAAGAGAATGTTGCAAGAAAGAAGTAGCCAGTTGTATCAAAAGCTATGTATAGGTCAAATTGGATAAGAAATGAGAATCAATCATTTGAATTTAGCGCGTTGGGGTTCACTAGTGCCCTTGGGATAAACTAAGCATTAATACCCGGCAGTATGTTTTTCTATCAACAACAACATCAACAAACACAAGCAGCCATTTTATTTGGTGAATGCATAATATGTAACAGTCATTATTCTAAACGCTTTACACTTATTGCTATTTAATTCTCACAAGGAACAACCACTCCCTGAGGAAACTAAAGCACACACAGTATACTAACTTTCCAAAGTCACATTGCTTGCAAGGAATAGAAATGGGTTTTCTATACAAGCAGTCTGAGTCTAGAATCTGTGCTGCAAATCACCATCTGATTCTTAGCATCACCATCCATTTACTTACCTAGGAAGTCCCATAACATCACATGGTGAATGTCTTCAATGGTGAAGAAGTGTATGAGTCAATCATTCGCCCATGATAAGTATTTACAAGAAAAATGAAAGGTTGTGAAATACAAAGACCATGAATCTAGGTAGCAGCAATTCATGTCATAGTAGTGGGGTTGGAGTTTAAGAATGGGTTCCAGATTGAGTTTGGGTTCACTTGCATTATTGAGAGACTAAAATCCATCTGTCTTTGTACCCCTCTTCTTCCCAGGAGACACCTGGGTAGCCCCAAACAACAGGAGAGGCGCAGAAGCAAGCTAATTTGGCACAGAGGAATAATGTGCTGCTCCCATGGATGAACTATACTGACTTCTTAAAAGGGGTTACCCCTGCTGGTGCACAGGCTGTGAGCCATCAAAGGGATGATTCTAAGGGAACAACAAGGACTGTTTCCTGAAAGGCAAGGCCTCCTTATCCATTCACACAATCCCTCAACCCTGGGAGCAGAGAAGCAGCTGGTGACTGCATACTCTCATCTCCACCCTCAGCAGACTCCAAAGTCCAGCAACAATAAAGTGACATTTATCTAAGTATCCAAACCATTCTCATGAACACTTAACCAACTCTGCTTCTAGAATTCCGAATTTTGAAAGTACTTAACCCAATAGCACAAAAGTCTACCTTAACTTTTATTAAAGTTTTAGTATTTGCTATCTTTTTGCTTTCTACTGAGAAAAAAAAGACTCCTTTATGGAAGAAACGATGTCTTATTTTGCATTTATTACAACATTTAGAAATATGAAGCCTGTAGTAGACATTCAATAAAATATATGTTTATTTTTTAAAAGTCTCAGTTTAGACCAACTTATTTTCATGTCTTTTCGTGTGTGTGAATCAAGTGAAAAATATCTACTACAGCTCCTTATTTATTGATTTAATTTCTTCACTGACTTAGTGAATAGCTATGTGAACACTCACATTATTTAAAAATCAGTACAACTTAATATCTAGAACTGACATTCAGATTTTCTTTTAAAAATGATGAATAAAATTTCTATTTTTAAGTTCTATATGTATAGAATTAAGTACAATGAAATATGCTGCTTGCAAACAATCTTAATTTTAATATTAAGTTGTAGCAAAACAAAATAAGATGCATCAATTTATTTCTTGAAACAAAATTTATTATAGCATATTCATTCAGCATGCTTCTTACATTAGATTTTAATAAAGCTTATACATTAGGGATTTAGTGCTACAGAACAAATTACCAAAAGTTTATTGGCTTGAAGTGACAATAAACATTTATTATCTTATCATTTCTATGAGTCAGGAATTTGGGATTAGCTTAGCTGGGCAGTCGGTCTTGGGGTCTCTCATGAAGATGTCATCTGAGGCTATCGTCATCTGAAGCCTGACTAGAACTTAGGGTTTGGTTCCAGGGCAGCTCACTTACATGGTTGGCAAGCTGGTGTTCGCTGTTGGCAGGGGGTCCCAGTTCCTCTCCATGGGAGCTTCTCCACAAGTTGCCTGAGTGTCCTCATGACATGGTGACTGGCTTCCCGCCAAAGCAGGTAATCTCAGAGAGTAAGGCAGAGGCCACAATGTTTCATAACCCAGCTTCAAAAATCATACACCGATTACTTCCATGGTATTCTGTTGGTCACATGGGCAGCAGTAATTCAATGTGAGAGGTGATGACAAGGGCATGAAAACCAGGAGATGCAGCTCATTGGAGGCCATCTTAGAAGCTGGTGACTACAGTCCAACAGTGGTTCACATTGCTTCCACGTGCAAAATGCACTCACCCCTTTCCAAAGCTCCCAGAAGTCTCACCCCATTTATAGCATCAGCTCAAAGTCCAGAATATCATCGTCTAAATCAGATCCAGGTGTAGATGAAGTGCCTCAAACATGATTCCTTGAGTACAGCTCTTTTGAGTATAGTTCTCAATCTGAAGCCATGTCAATTAAAGAGAAAACTTATGCGACCCACCCCCCAGCCCCGCAACATACACATTCATTGGTCCATAACAGGATACAGTTGGCAGTTCTTTGATTAGGATCAAAGGCCTGGAGTTAATTCTTTTTTTTGCCTCTGCCCTCCAGATTTGTCACTTCTTCCCAAGTCATACTTAGTTGTCCATTTTTGAAACTGAAAAGCTGCCCATTTTTGAAGTTGAAAAGTTTTCTCAGCCTACTTCCTGCTTGAAGAAATTTGATGTTCCAAAGGCCTTTTTTTCATTTTGTGTGGCTGTGGTTGCTTTTGATCCAAGCTGGTGATGTTTGGTCAATATGATTCTCTTAACAACTTTGTGGGTCTCTGATGAATTTTACTGGAGTTCATTCCATAGACAAAATTCACACTCACAGATCTCCGTGACTTGACATAAGGTCTTTTTAACCTTAGGCTTCTGCTGAGACGGCTGAGGGACAACACCCTTAGACATTTTAGAAAGTCCATTGTCCGAATGAATAGGTCTCTGAGGCACTACTTTAAGTACCTCTGAGGTCATAACAAAAGATTTCACGGGCGTAATTTTAGCTCCATATTTATCTCATGTTTTCCCGACAGTGTCCTGGATTCGATTTTTTCCTGGAAGCCATTTCTTAATTTTAGCATCATTTGTCATCAAGAGAGGCTAAGAATTATTAAAACCAGAAAGTCCTGGCTCATTTCTGTTTGACATTCCTTCACATATTTTTTTCTCTCATATCACATTTTCCATAAGCAGCAAGAAGAAACCAAGTTGGACCTTCAACACTTTACCTTGGAAATGACTCCTTGGCTACATTATCCAGCTCACTAGATACATTTTATACTATCCATGTCACCACAGGTGACAGCGTTGTCAAACTTTCTGACACTACATAACCAGGGTTCCCTTTCCTCCAGTTTCCAATAACGTCTTCCTCACTTTTCTTTATGTCCTCATTGGCAGCCTCCTCAAATGCCATCAGACTCCTGCTAACAGTTTCTTCAAAGCTTCCACCTACCTCCCTATTCCATTTTATTCCTTACATTTTAGGTTTTGTTATGGTAGCACCAAAATTCCAGGAACCAAAACATGTATTAGTTATCTAATGCTGTATAACAATCTGCCCCCAAACTTAACAGCTTAAAATGATTTGTTGTTTCAAGCATTTAATATCTCAGAGTTTCTGTGGGTCTGGTGTTCTGGAGTGGCTTAGCTGGGAAGTTTTGTCTTAGGGTTACTTATGAGGTTGCAGTGAAGATGTCAGCTGGAGGTATAGTTATCTGAAGGTTTGACTGGGACAAAAGGATCCCATTTCAAGGTAGCTCGCTCCCGTGGCTAGCAAGCTGGTGCTAGTTGTTGACAGGAGGCATCATTTCCTTTCCATAGGCTGCTCGAGTGTCCTCACCTCACGGTGACTATCTCACCCAGAGAGAGCAAGGTGGAAGCCACAGTGTCTTTTACAGCCTAGCATCAGATATCACACAATTGTCACCTCCACAGTATTTTACTGATGACAGGCCATCTATGACTGAGTGTGGAGGAGGACAGTGAAAGGATGAGAATACCAGGTGGCAAGGATCACTGGAGACCATCTGCAGTGTACTGGGTTGAATGGTGTCCCCCCAAAATTCATTTCTACACAGAACCTTGGAATGTGACCACATTTGGAAATAGCATCTCTTTAGATGGTAATTAGTTAAGATAAAGCAATACTAGATTAGTAGGCCCTAACTCCAATGACTAGTATTCTTACAAAAAAGCCACAGACACACGTAGAGGAAAGACAGCCATGTGAAGACGGAGGCAGATATTTGAGTAACACAGTTACCAGCCAAGAAACACCTAGGATTGCCAGCAACCACCAGAAGTGGGATGAGGCAAGAAAGACCTCTTCCCTAGAGCCTTCAAAGGGATCATGGCTCTGACAACACCTTGATTTCAAACTTCTAGCCTCCAGCACTGTGAGAGAATAAATTACTGTTACTTTAAGGCACTCGGTTTTAAATAATTCGTTATGGCAGCCCTAGGAAACTAATACGCACATGTTCTTTAAATTTTAGGTTCACATTAATCCAGTTTTCAACTGTAGTAATAATCTATTAGTTTACAAAAATATGAATAACTCATAGTGCTCAATTAATTGAAACTGCAAAATAAAATATGAAACTGTCATAATCCACTTATTCCAATCCCGTATGTAACTATTTCAACACAAATTTGTTAATTACATTTATTAAACATCTACTAGTTGCAGGATTATGTGCTGGATACGCTGGAAGGGTTTTAACTCAAGCAGCACACTGTGACTATTTTTAAATTATTACTTTATAGAGGAAATATCATATATGCAAAGCACTTGAGAATTTTTTTCAAAGAGATGAATTATGACTCAAATGGAATGCAGAGGACTAGTCACTAAAGTCCAGATTTCGTAAGTTTTGCAAAAGGGAAAATCTGCGTAACAAAGAAATAAGTAAGGTTGGAAGAATGTGATTTGGAGGGAGAAAAAAAGAAAATGATCAAGTCAAATTTTTGCCCAGTTGCATCACCCAGACTCCTGTGCCCACACCTTCAGTCAAGCCATGTCCACACCCTAGGATTCCCTCTTTCTGCCTCTCTCCACCCATTCTAACCTCTTGACCCAGTTCCCAGTCCGAAACCCTCCTTTCTATATAACCTCGTGTTCCTCTGAATTCCTATTATTCTTACTGTTCTCATATATGGAAGGCTTAGCCTTGCTATATACCCTTCATGTGGCATTTCAATCTCTGGGGACAGGGGTCACATTTTATATCCCTCTACCACTCTGCCCATAGTAGGTACCCAGGAATATATGTGACTACTGGTGATGAATTTTTAATTTTAGTTCTTAAGTTTAGTTAACTATTATTATTTGAACTGGATTTTGTCCATGTCTTCTTAACTATGTAACTAACACAATGGAAACTTGCTTAAATAATCCTCCATATAAATGTTTTTAAATGGACTGTCTTCCTGTGACATCTACCCCACCCCTTTGCCCTACTTCCATAACTGTCTCTGTGAACCAGAGTAGCAAGTGAGAACAGGGCTACAAATAGATATAAACCAACAACCTGAGGAAGACGTATGATTTCTCCTCCTTTCTGGGACAATGTGAGAAATAAGCAG
>NW_006798376.1:1097095-1097928 GCF_000442215.2 Lipotes vexillifer
GCAGGAATGGTGGAAGAAAGGAAAGTATATTAACTGAGAATAGCACATATTTTAGGAGATTTGCTTTCAGAGATATATCTTCTTTTCTCCCTCATGCATAATAGTAAAAACTATGACTAGTAAGGCCCCCTTATCAACTTGGACTTGTGACTCATTCATTTATTCAAGAAACACTGGGTGCCTCTAGGTGTTAGGGGCTGGAAATAAACCAAAACTTACTCTAATAATAAAGGTGAGCGAGGAAACTTCTTTCTCAGGGTCAAGAGGAACGGATTTTTCAAGTCTCTAAAGTGGTATCTAATTTAGAGAGGATTTTGCAACCTTATGGTGGTTCCAGTTTAGAACTTGACTTCAAAGACTGCATAATAATCAATCTATAAAGGAAGATCAAACATTTTGTGGGTAGTATTAGAGAGAGATGCCACAGGTGTCTCCCTAGCTTGTTGTGCATAATTTAAAATCTACCCAAACTTAACTCTTGATCTCTGCCTCAGCCTCCACCACCACACCCCTGCCAGCCTACAAGTGCTCGTCCTACAATCTTCCTCCATCTCAGTAAACATCACCATTTATCAAATGAGACCAAATTATAAAGCTTTCCCTGATTTCTCTCTTTTTTTCAATCCCATAATCATTCATCAGCAAATATATTCAATTCTCCTTCAAAAAATGTCCCCCTGTGCTCGCTTCTGCAATACATATACAAAAAATGCCCCCAAACCAGTCACTTCTAATTTCCTCCACTGCTACCACCCTATCACAAGCCACCTCCATCTCTGACCTGGCCTACTACAGTAGCCTCTTTTTTTTTGTTTTTTTTTTTTTTGCGGTAC
>NW_006798376.1:1098092-1104842 GCF_000442215.2 Lipotes vexillifer
TTCGGACGCGCAGGCGCAGCGGCCATGGCTCACGGGCCCAGCCGCTCCGCGGCATGTGGGATCTTCCCGGACCGGGGCACGAACCCGTGTCCCCTGCACTGGAAGGCGGACTCTCAACCACTGCGCCACCAGGGAAGCCCTACAGTAGCCTCTTAATTGGCCTGTCTGCTTCCATTCAGGACCTTCACTTCGTTCTATACAAAGAGTCAAAGTGACTCTTCGGAATCACAGATCAGATCATGTCATTTCCCTACTCTTAACTCTTCGACAGCTTCAGCATTTACAATAAAATTAAAAATCCCCACCACGGTCCACCAGGTTCTATATGACTTGACCCCTGGCCCCCTTCTCCACCTCATTTACTCATTACTTGTGCCCTGGTTCCCTGTACTTCAGCCCTGTTGGCCTCCTGCGTGGTCCTCCAATATGCCAAGAACATTCCCATCTCCAGGCTTCTGTACATACTGTTCCTTTGCCCTCAGAGGAGGATGCTTCTCCCTGGATACATTCTGGTCCCTGTTCAAGTTGTCACTTCCTCTGTGAGGCCACCCCCAAACACCTAATCCACAGTGGCACCCTTGTCACTCTCTGTCTGCTTTTCCTTCAACACTACTTATCCTCACCTGGCATTACCTGATGGAAGAGATACTTGATTAAAAGGGTTGGGAGTTCAGCAAGTGGACAATGGAAGAAGAACATTCCAAGAAGAGGGGAGGAAGCATGTTACGCAAAAGAGTGAAAGGACTCAATGCCCACAGAACTCCAAAAGCAGTTGGTTAAATCTTTGTGGGAATGAAAAAGCTCACAGAGGACCTTATATGCCATAAAGAGGAGCTGGATTTGACACTGATAAGGAAAACCAATTACCTTTGACAAAGGATCTCAACAAATAGCTAGTTAATGAAAATGTATTAATACTTTTTGTAACACAGAGACCCGTCTCAACTATATCTCCCCACCTTATTTTCTGATGGGTTCATCTTTAAGGAGACAGATGTAATTCAAGTTTTTGCCTACAGAGAAGAGGCTGTCCCCACAAGTCACTGTATAGCATCTCTGCACTTACTGAGTTTAGGCCCACATCTGCTTTAGGAGACTTTTATAGGAGTATCAGTTAAGAACTAATTTGACAGATCCCAATATCAGAATTATTATCCTAAATTCAAGCCTGTTTTTGTGATCATAATACACAGGACAGTTATGAAATCAGTCTAATTCTGCTCAATCAACATTTGATTCCTTGCTACAGGAGAGACATGGGCAAGGTGCCAGAAGAAAAGTGAGTATCCAAAATGAATAAAATGTTCCTACAGTGATAGGGAGTAGTATAAATGACCAGTTATATGACTAAATCACACACAAAAAGTAACAACAACAACAAAACGATGTAAGTAAAATGTAAACAGCACTCAAGAGTGGGATCTGCAACAGTTTCTGGATGACATTTGCCTTTAAAAACCACTTAGGAAATAACTGGCCCAGCAGTGGGGCTGGATGACAATGGGTACCACACCCTAGAAGACACTGAATGAAGACTCAGGCGTCTGGACTTTGTTCTGCAGTTTAGAGGAACCAATGACACTTTTTTTATCTGGTTACTGGAAGCGATCCCAGGAAAACGGAGTTTGTTTTGCTTATTTGTTTATAAAAACATGTGATTTGGGATATATGACCTAAAGATGATCTTCAACTTTCAAACTTTCTCTCCAACGGAATTTATTAAATTACTTTAGAAAAGTGAATAGGAAATGTATGTTTATCTTGGTTCCCCCGCCCCTTTCACTTGCAATACTTTAAGACATATGGCATAGTTTGCTCTTGGAGGAAAATCATAAACATGCCCAGTATTTCACCGCAAAGAGGGCCGGAAGTAGTCATTTCTTTGGGCCCTGAGTATTCACACATAAATTCACTGGGGTGATCAACAAAAAATTAACAAATAATAGGGTGAGTGTTTTTCAGCCCATTCTTGGTTAGTCAACATTTTGTTCACCAATGAGGGGTTATTTGGGTTCCTCCTGGCTTTACCTCCTCCCCTGTATCAGGTCACTTGAGGAATCATCCTGTTCATTAGTAGGTGTTGGGAAAAATCAGCTAAGTAGTTTGTTAGCAACCTTGGAAAAAAAAAAAACACAACCTACTGTGGGAGAATAATAAGTGAATATGTAAAGTAAGATATTGGGATTATATGTTGTTAATATTTATTTTCTACCTCACTGGTAATGCCTGGTCCTATTTTTTTTTTTTTATTTTTTTTAATTTTTTAATTTTTTAAAATTTTTTTTTACTGGTCCTATTTTAGATTATCAGTGAAGGCATTTTAGACTTAAAGGATTATTGAATGCTCATGCAGGCAGTTTGTAATCTGAAGGAAAACACAGTATAATTACATTTTCTAATTGGCCAAATCACTGTCATTCTTTTCAGTTTATTTATTTTATTTTCCTATGACTTTTCTAATTCTCATAAGCTTGTAAATGGGTTGCACATGGCTAATTAAAGCCTCCACACTCAAAATCTATTCCTACGATCATGTAAATGTTTGACGAGCCACTTACCTCTAGTGTGAACACAGAAAGGAAGAATTCTGTACAGAAAAGCTCACTATGAAAATAAAGTAGTGCCACAAGGGGACATGATTCTTTCTTTTTCCATTAAAAAAAAAAAAATTTATTTATTTGGCTACACCGGGTCTTAGTTACGGCACGCAGGATCTAGTTCCCTGACCAGGGATCGAACCCAGGCCCCCTGCATTGGGAGCACAGAGTCTTAACCACTGGACCACCAGGGAACTCTTTTTCCATTTTTTTTCATTTTAAAGAGATGTGCCATCATTTGCATTTTATGTGTAGCTTCTCTAACTTCTGTTGGATTTTATTATGGTTGAACTCAGGCGGGTAATATTATCTTATACTTTGCTCAAGAGGCTCTTGGGAAATAGAATTATTAGCATTAAACTATATTTGGTTAAAAGGTTTAAAATATTAATTAATGATTATAAGATTCAGAAAGACCAATGGCATTTCATGGGAGGACCTGAAAACAATAATGGCTTCTTTACTCATCAAATACTTGGAAGATTCCAAAAGGGGAATTCACCTAGAAAAGGCATCCTAAACCTTATAAAATTTTAAATTTAAGAATACAGAGTAATCACCCTAGTTTTGCACTAAAAATATTTCCAAGAGTAGTGAGTATAGAATTATAAAATCAAAGAAAAGTAAAATCAGATCGAAATTGCTCAAAGTTAAGACTTCAATTTAGGTTAAGACTTCTATTTAGTGTTCTGAGGCGGAACACTGCCTCAGTTGCTATGACTAAAGATTTTGTATTTTAACTGTTCACACAGTTGAGTACCTTCATGCTCAATTGAAAAGGAATTATATCAGAATTGAGCACACCTAAAAACAAAACAAAAAACCAGAAGCCTAAAAAAATCTAATAATTCCTGCCTGTCCTTTCTGTTATCTTCTTGTCACTTTTAAAAATGAGAATTACTTGGTTTCGGTATTTCTTAATGGCCTTACGCTTGTGAGCTCCATGCCAGGCAAAAGGGCAAACCTTCTGATGGGTGCCAGCTGTTAAGAATCCTTTCATCCTATTTTTATGAAAACAACTTCAACTTATTTTTCTAAACCATGAATTTCCTAAGGGAAGCCATTGAAATGAGAAGCAAAATGGCGATTTCATTCTTCATGCAAATTACAACTACAGAGTTAAGGAGGAAGACAAAGAGTAGCAACATAGTCATTATGAAAATACCTTTTGTGATGATGTCTATACAATCAACAAGGTAGAGAGGCCTGCTGTGCTCCCAGGAAGTACATTTGCCTCAGCTGCCTCAAGCCTCTATGAAACTTGTTTCCGCCTTCTCCTATCCAGTATAATTTAGGCAGCATATCTTTCAATCCATTGTATATTGTTTAATCCTTGGCATTTGCTTATGTCTATTAAGCCATACCAAATAATTAAATCTCTCTATATACCTTTTAGGGGTAAGGTCAAAAATAAAGTGTATTAAAATATAAAAATCAGAGTGATGTGGTTTGCTGTAGACCCTAGGCTAGGAGATTCATTGCACGCTAACCTTGTAACCAAGAGAACTCAGCTATACCTATATATTTTTTACCTAGCAGATCTCTCAAGGGAACACTAGCCTCTTTCAGGATATGCATTTATTCCTCCCCAATTAAAAATAAATACAATAAAAGGAAGTAGGAAAGGGTTTCCCTGGGGGCGCAGTGGTTGAGAGTCCACCTGCCGATGCAGGGGACACGGGTTCGTGCCCCGGTCCGGGAAGATCCCACATGCCGCAGAGCGGCTGAGCCCGTGAGCCATGGCCGCTGAGCCTGCGTGTCCGGAGCCTGTGCTCCGCAGCGAGAGAGGCCGCAACAGCGAGAGGCCCGTGTACCACAAAAAAAAAAAAAAAAAAAAGGAAGTAGGATAAACTTACTCCCCAGTAGGCTTACGATTCAGAGGTGGAAAGAGGCAAGGTCAGAAGAGCCTTGGGTACTACTATTTTGGAAGAAAGGGAAACAGAGCCTACATACACCCTTCCATGACCTGTGGTTTGAGAAACACAGCTCTGAACCGTTCCCACACAACAGCTGTTCTACTGCATCCCCATCGTTGAGGCAGGAAGTGGAATGGCACATAGAATGGAGTTTATAGGATCTGTTCTCTCAGAAAGTGAAACAGGATCGCCAGGCTATTAAATTCACTTCAGGGCAGCATCTGAACTCACTTGTTAAAAGGAATTGTCTGCCTACGAAGAAAAAGCTTGCATTTGTGAAAACCGAAGAGTTTTTAGAAGTACTATGTAAATACTTACACCGACGCTAGGTTTAAACAAAACTATATTGAAAATTTAGACATTTTGATCCATTTAATTCGCATAAGAAGACTGCAAAGTGACATGAAAAAAACATCTACAACCACATAAAGGCCAAAGGCTCAATGCTCTCTAAGGGCCATGGAAGAAATGGGTATCTAATTCTAGCCATAAGAATAAAAACCTATCTAAGGTACTTTACAGACCCGCCTTTACTAATTGCATCTAATCTGGGGACTAAAACTAATGCTTAAAGGTAAAGATGAGAAAATACATAGCTTCAGTTTCAATAAAAAAGTGTTTCTCTAATTTGGATGTTCTATCTAGCTATGACACTTGAATTAAAATTTTATAGCAAACCTCTTTGCTCAGCCAGTGCAATTTGATTTTGAGGATCTTGCAAAATCCATGTAAAATGGTAGCACCCTTATTTCTCTGGCATTCTGATAGTTGTCTGCTGGTTTCCCAAAGGATCCCAAGCCCAGGAGCCTCTTTGCTAAGGGTCCAGCTCCTACAGCTTCTGAGGCTCAGTGTCATTTGTGTCTCATACATGAGTCCTTTGACTGAAATGAAAATTCAAGCTTCCATTCTGAGCCTGGTAATCCTATGTTACAAAAGGGTCTAAGAAGATATATTCAAGAATGATCAGAACAGCGGTCTATGGTTCCAAACCAACAGTTCTTTTTGCATTCTTGGAAGCAGTTTGAAGATTCTCCAAAGTCAGCCAGCTCTCTTCTGCCTTAGTTAGATGAGGTAAGAGAAGGAAATATTCTTAGGGTCTCAGGGGTACAGTTTGCAATTTTCTGTGCCATTACCTTGCTCTCCCTAGACACTCTGCTTCTTATCTATGAGAGATCAGTTCTTCAAATTACCACTAGAGGGCACAAAAGTACAAGATTTGCCTCAAGTTGAACCTTCTGTAGTTTTCTTTTTGTACTTAATCCATCATTAATATATTCAATCAGATGTTACAAAACATTTTAGCTTTTAGATCTACAACTATTCAATATTTATCTTGTCATCTGATGTTTTTGTTACTGATATATTCTGAATAAGATCAAAACCAAAAGTTATGTTTCTATCCCTATTATAAAAAGATATTTTAATATATTCGTTAATTCCTATAATCTATCTCTTGTATTTTAAGGTTATCCATGCAAATCTACAATTTTAAATTTTCAAAAGATTATTTTCTTATGAAAAATACATGAATTTATGACTATCATCAAAATGTATCCAGCCATTTTTTTCATGATGAAAAGAGAAAATGTCAAGGTGATATAGGAAAGTACAATGAACTGAGATGCACAAGAGGAAGCAGTTTGGGTTTCTTGCCTCCTTTGCTATATAAACACCGGTGTACCCCACTTGACAGAATAGTATGTTTCTGGCAAGTCAGCTTCAAAATAAAACTTTGTATTTAGAGTAACACATTGCTTGAGAGTGGAATCATCATACTGGCAGTTTTTTAGGATGCATTTGTATTAATATTTTAGCATTATAATTATACCAAATGATGCAGAAACTCTTAAAATACATTTCCAGAGAAATATATAACTAACAAACACAAAAATATTCAAAATGACTCACAAATTATAAAAATGATTCTGCTTTCACAGCACAAATTGTACCCTCAGTGAAAGGCTTCCTAATGAGTCACCTGTTCCATATCTTCTTTCTGTCGTCCTTAGAATGAACCTTCTAAAACACATGATCACATTAGGTGGCTGCCTAAAGGCTGGATATCTCCTCATTGTATTTGCATCAAGTTGGAACTCTTTTCTGGGCGTTAAAGGACCTCTGCAATGTGGCCTCCTTTTGGCCTCTTTTTTATAGCCCCTCAAACTTTTGAATGCTTTTAGAGCATTCAAACTTCATGCTCTAGTCCCACAGGGCTGCATGAGAATCCCCAGATAATC
>NW_006798376.1:1104863-1106343 GCF_000442215.2 Lipotes vexillifer
TTTCCCTACCTATAGCTACTATTTCTTTAACAAATACAAATAATTTTTAACATTTACTGCACTCACCACCTGAGTGGCCACTGTACAAAGTGCTTTCCATACATACCCTCATTTAATCTTACCCCAAATTCTGAAGGGAAAGTGTACATGAGCTTTAGGTTATACATGAAGAAACTGAGAGTTAGAGACGGGCAGGGACGCCCCAGAAGTGACCCTACATGTGATTTCAAAGTTCACGCATCTAAATGACTCTGGCATGATGTTTACCATCCACACACTTTCATTCAGCTATGGGTTTTGCTCTAAAGGAGAACAGTGAGAGAGCAGAAAGGCTTATCCTTGGAGGTCCATCTTGAATCTAACCACTTTTATTCCCATCTTTCCTTCCAAGCATAACTGCTATCTCCTCTATGCTCCTGGTGCACATTGGGGTTCCAGGATGTCAGTTATTTATGTATCCATACCCCTTGGCAGAGGGGGGCCTCCTAAAGGCTGGAGAGACTGTGTTATCCATTGTAGCCTCTTAACCATCCAGCAGAATGGTCACATCAAAGGGGATCTATAAGTGAGGACTGTCCCATCTACAAATCATTCTCTGAGAAAAGGCAGCTTATTCTATATCTTAGGTGCCCATCAAATTCAATACATGACTCTCTTTCTCCTAAGGTACTCATTCTCTTTGGAAACTTGTAAATTTACTTTCTAAAAACCTAGTTCTTGTAATTGTATTAAGGGCATGTTTTGGTTTTCTTTTCCCTTTTAAAACAACTGGACAGTGTTATTTGTAAACGTGGAGAGTCTGAATGTGTATATGTTTAGTATTACTTATAAATTACTTGTTTATAACAGCCATTTAACAGTTGAAAGACAACAACCTAAAGGATTGGTCTCTACTCCGAGGGCGTGTGCTCTTTCACAGTGGATGTCGCGCCTCCTGCAGTCTCTCTCAACTGCTAAGTCAGTGCCCCTGCCCCATCCCTGTAGTGAGTCTCCACTTCTGGAAGCAAGATGGCACTAAGCTGCTTATACGAGCCCATCTGTGTACCCTCCTCCACAGTACCCGCAACCCAGTGGGAAAGGTGGCTCTCCCTTTCTAAAGAGCCACAAAGCGCATTGTATGCCCATCTCTGAACTGGCTCCAGCTAAAATTTTACAAATGCAACGGTGTTATATTAAAATGAACTCTTCCTTACGCGAGCCTTTAAGACTTTTCCCTTGAGCTTCATTAAAAGCAGTTATGATTTGTATTGATTCTGCATGTTGAGGAGTTAGTGTTATAAATAAGGGATGAAGTTTTGGTGAAGAACAGAAAAGGACCACAACAAATTATTTACTAAACAGCAGAATCAGGTGAGATGTTCGCTAATTTTGTTTGCTGCCAACTCAGTTTTTTTAAAACCATTAAGTGCCCATAGGCTTTTCTCCCCTCTCAGAAAGAAAAAAAAAAAAAAAAAAAAAAAAAAAAAAAAAAAATAATTAC
>NW_006798376.1:1106360-1111500 GCF_000442215.2 Lipotes vexillifer
AAAAAAAAAAAAAAAAAAAAAAAAAGAAGACAAGTATTACAAAGAGACCAAAGAGAAAATTAAGCTTCTAGAGAGCCAGGACTAATCTGCTATTTTATTGTGTTTTACATAGTGCCTGATTCACAACAGATGTTGAATTAATATTTAGCTACTTGTATTTGCTTTCACTATAAAAGTCTATATCTTGTTTGTAAAATAGAAAAGCAGTTACAAAGTTGGTGACCTTTCCCACATATATCTAACTTGCTCATATTATGGCAGAATCACTCCATATGCATTTTAAAGACCTTGCTCAGTTTTCTTTCAGTGTTTTGACTGAAGGGTAACTTATTGTTTTTTAACAGGAAAAGAGTACAATCCCTTTGAAAAAGACAGTCTCTGTGAGAAGGCAAACTGAAATTTGGTTTCACACTAAAATCCAGTTATAACATAATAAAAATGAAGCCAAAACTTGGCTTGAGCTTAATGAGAAGTCTTCTGTTGGAGAGGAAACAATCCATGAGGTTTCATGCAAATCAGGAAGATAATGCTACCTGTAACTTATATCAGTATTTCTCACTCTCTCATCTTCAACCTTATGGATGGAGAGGTATAAAAAGCTAGACTGGAGGGCACGAAGTACAAATTACCTTTCCAATTCTCCTTTTATTTTTAGCAAGAAACAGGAAAAAGAATCTTACATTTAGAAATAAATATAAGATGTATAAAGATCCTTTCCATCTTTTCTGGTTTTGATATAGAAAGTGAGTCAAGAGGGGTTGAATCACCACAGGTCACACAGTTATTGTCAGGTCATGCCACTGCATTCATCCTCCCAGTTTCCACACTAACGTTCGTGACCCCCATACTTCTTCACTAACAAACTATACCTGGATTTTTTTTTTAAACAGAATATAGGCATGTTTAGTTGTTGTTTAAAAACTGCTTCAAGAGTGTTAAGTAATATCTTTCTCATTTATAATAAACATAACTCAGTAGAAACTTGCCGTTCTCTCCTTGAATTAACTATATTGTGGAAATCTCATGGCTTGGCTCAGGTGGGCAGCGATTTCTAAATGCACACTAAGCAACCTAAATGTCCATCAACGGAGGAATGGATAAAGAAGATGTGGTGTGTGTGTGTGTGTATATATATATATATATATATATATATATATATACAATGCAGTGTTACTCAGCCATAAAAAAGAATGAAATAATGCCATTTGCAGTGACACAGATGGACCTAGAGATTGTTATACTGAGTGAAGTAAGTCAGACAGAGAAAGACATATATCATTTCATAATGCTTATATGTGGAATCTAAAAAAAATGGTACAGATGAACCTATTTACAGAACAGAAATAGAGTCACACATGTAGAAAACAAACAGGGTTACCAAGGGGGAAGGAGGGAGGGATAAATTGGGAGATTGGGATTGACATATACACACTACTATATAAAAAAGAGACAACTAATTAGAACCTACTGTATAGCACAGGGAACTCTACTCAATAGTCTGTAATGATCTATATGGGAAGAGAATCTAAAAAAGAGTGGATATACGTATAACTCACTTTTCTGTACAGCAGACACTAACCTTGTAAATCAACTATACTCCAATAAACATTCATCTAAAAAATGCACACACAATTCCTAAATGGAAATGAAAAATCGAGCGAGAGTGGAGGCTGCAAACAAAGCCCATACCTGGACAGCTGGTGACCATACACGTGAAAACCACAGTTATCTGAAGTGCAGAGATAGGCATCTGAGGAAGGCTGGTCTTTGGATTATGGAGATTTAACCTCTTTAACGACAAAATGTTTTTCTTTAAATAATTAGTACTTAAAAATCTTCCTTAAGATATGTCTACATACTTCCTGGTCTCAGTAGGCATGCTGGGTAAAATACAATCTCCAGAGACCTTGCATTTTCTCGGGGTCCACGTGAATTCCTATGGGGCCTGGAGTCCAGACAGAAAATGGAGCAGAACATGATACATGCCTACCATTCCCAAGACATAATCTGCAAAAGTTAAAACAACAGAATGATGTATATACACTACCAAATGTAAAATAGTTGGCTGGTGGGAAGCAGCAGCACAGCACAGGGAGAAAGAAGGAGGGGATATGGGGACATGTGTGTGCATATGGCTGATTCGCTTTGCTGTACAACAGAAACTAACACATTATTGTGAAGCAATTATACTCCAATAAAGATCTATTAAAAACACACACACACACACACAAAAACAGAATCTCTAGTAACTGATATTGGTCACATTTGCTTCTTTCTCCTAAGAGTGAAATGTAGCAGGAAAAAATTAGAATTTTATTGGTTGGATAATTAACCAATTAGAATTTTAGTTTTTAATACAGTAAGTGGCACACATCCATTAACTGTTTATTGAATATCTGATAGGGCCAGTTAGACGTGCTATTCTATATGACGATGCTTTGATGGAAAAGGAAATGAAAGCTTAAACCTGGAGGACAGTGATATATTGACTTGTTGATAGATATGTTTTTTTTTTTTTTTTTTGCGGTACGCGGGCCGCTCACTGTTGTGGCCTCTCCCGTTGCGGAGCACAGGCTCTGGACGTGCAGGCTCAGCTGCCATGGCGCACGGGCCCAGCCGCTCCGCGGCATGTGGGATCTTCCTGGACCGGGGCACAAACCCGTGCTCCCTGCATCGGCAGGCGGACTCTCAATCACTGTGCCACCAGGGAAGCCCAGATAGATATGTTTTGATATATACTTTAAAATGACAACTTATGCAGTTATGTTATAAATTCCTTGAAAGCATTTACCAAGGTTCTTGATCCTCCATTTCTTGAACAGGCCTGATTTAGAAGGTGCTTCATACATGTTTGCTGAATAAACAAGCGAGCCTACTGATTGATTGCCTAAATTCACAGTCCACTGAATTTAAATGAATGTACCAGAATGCAGATGAAATTGACAAAAAGCTCTGAGGTTTTCTTTTTCTTTGTTTCATTCAGTAAATATTTATTGAAGGTCACTATTTGCAAAGTGCTGAAGGAAGCAGGTCTCTCTCTCTCTCTCTCTCTCTCTCTCTCCCCTCTTCCTTCTGGGGGTTACATTATAATAGAGATACAGAATACAAATGTGTTGACAAACAAATAATCCATTGTGGGAATTATTATAAAGGAAACAAGTCGACTTCTATGACTGAGTGGGGTGTGAGCTTGTGGGGAACAGTTTTAAAATGAGCAGTCAGGGAAGGCTTCTCTAAGGAAGTGACATTTAAATTGAGAATCCAGTTATAAGAAGAGTTTGGGAACAGGTATGAAGGTCCTGAATAGTTTGGAACTAAAGATCAGGTGGTTGAGGCATAATGAGCTCTGGACATGAGGCTCTGAGGACAATGGGGAAGATCATGCCAGGCCTAAGAGGTGAGGCATACTGATTGTATTCTAACTACAATCAGCTTTAATTAGCGAAGTGACAGTGATGGTGACAATGATGGTAATGATAGCAGCTACCCTTTAATGAGCACCAGTTCATTACATAGGGATTGTACGATAGGCATCATACTAAATGTTCTAACATCATTAGTCATTTACTCTTCACACCAAATCACAGAAGCAGAGATAATTACCTTTTCCATTTACAGAAGAGGAAATGGAGTCTTAAAGGGTTTAGTTAACTTGTTCAAGATTGCAGCTAGTATATGTGACATCATCGAGTTTCTGATTTCAAAATGGTTCTCAAGATGCTTTGTTGGAAATGGATTGTTGGGGAGAAGAGAGTATCAGGTCAGCTGGGCATTCATGTAGTGGTTGAGGTGAGAGAGTGTGGGTGTGAACAGGTGGTGAAAAGGAGGCGGAGGGTTCTAGATGGAACATATATATTTGCTGTTGGATTTGAGGTGGGGGATGAAAGAGGGAGAGGAGAATGGATGGTCTGCCATTTAATGACATAGGAAAGATCAGGGGAGAAACACGTTTGAAAGAGCCTGGGCCTGTTTTTTGTGTGGCCAAGGGAGCTAAGAATGGTGTTTATGTTTTTAAATGGTTGAAAAAAGATTTTAAAAGAGTAATATTTTGTGACGCATGAACACTATGTAAAATTCAAGTTTCAGGCTCCATAACTATTTGTTGGAAGACAGGTATTCTCATTGGTTTATATATTGTCTGTGACTACTTTTGTGTGACAACGGCGGAGCTGAATAGGCTGCAGGGCCAAAAATATTCACTATCAAGTCCTTTACAGAAAAAGCCTGCAGACCGCTGTTCTAGCACAATATCCTATTTGGTAAAAGAAGATTAATGACATTTTGTCAGTAAAACTTTAATCAGTAATTCTTCCCCAAACATAGTGACAGAAGTTAGAAAACTTCTGAATTCATTCTCTCTAAAACATATTTTCTACATTGCTAAAAATTTTTAAATGAAAAAACAAAACAAAACGAAAACCCCACGAACATTTTTAGGTAAACTTTTCAAAGACGTCTAAATAATAAGGGACTCGATCAGACACTACTGTGTTTTGAAGTGAGGCCAGTGATCTTAGCTCTAGTCAGGTTTCATTATGACATATCTATACAGAAACAATAAATCATGTATAATTCATAAACTCTACATATAATATACTAAAAACCAGCTGCCCTAAAGGCAAAAATAGCTACTATTTCTTGACCAAATGAAAAAAATATTGACTGCAGGGCAGGAATAATTTGCCAGTTCACCTGTCATTGCCTTAAAAGATCATCTTTCTACAATGTCTGTCCCTTAATGGATACAGTGTTACTTGAAACTCCCAGTAGATCATTAATGGTGCCTAAATGTCCTAGTGTTAGCTCTGAATGGTTGTGAATTTGCTTCAGTGGCTCATAGCTGGATTTGGTAATGCTGACTTAAAGGCAAACTCAGCTGTCTAAACGTGCAGGCCTATGATGCTGCAGGATTTTATAGTAGAACATTTGACCACAACACACTCACGTGATGTGATAAATATGATAGAGAAAAAGCATTTATGCTATTCGGAGTTGTTATTATTTTTAACTTATGACAGGACCTAAAATATCAGTTTATATGTTTCTTTTTTACGTTTTTTTTTTTTTTTTTTTTTTCCTCAGCCTTGGAGAAATCGCCCTCTGTAGGAGGTATCTTACCTGTCCCAGAAGCCTACTCCCC
>NW_006798376.1:1111706-1117953 GCF_000442215.2 Lipotes vexillifer
CCTGCATCGGCAGGCGGACTCTCAACCACTGCGCCGCCAGGGAAGCCCTATATGTTTTATAACTCATGGTTTAGCTACTAACTGAGGATTAAAAAGCAGTTCTAAAAGGCAATGTTTTCTTTCTTATTTTGAGCGCCTTCCATTTGTAACATATTCAAGGGATATTTTCACAAAGTTACTCATGCATATTTCCAGATTAAAACCAAGGCCCCAACAAGATCATAACTATGGTCAAGAGACAGTACTGCTGGAGTTAAAGAGATGAATTCTGGAGGTAAGACATTTTGGGTTCAAACTCTGACTCTGCTGCTGACTTAGAGTGAAGCCTTCCACTCCACAGCTATCTGTGAAGTCAACCAATCCCTGTGAGCCTCAAATTCCCCATCTGAAAAGTTAGGATAATAAAAATAATAGATACTATTTCAAAGGATTAAATGAAGGAATGCAAAATACTTAGCTCAGTGTCTGGCACAAATCAAGTGTTCAATTTCAACTAATCATTTCGAAAAGATATACTCATGAATCCAGAGGTACTCTTTTGTGATCTTATGGGTTTTACACAGCTTTTTGGTACATGCTTAGAGAAAGTTAGTAACAGATCCGTGGGTAATATTTCCTATGATAAAGTTCACCTATTCTTCCCAATGAAATGGAACAAACCTACAGGAGTAGATTTGCAAAGGTAAACAGTGGGAAGAGGGACCAGAGGATGTCCCAGTCCTGGCATGAACACTGTTGCTCCCCAGGACCTGCCTCCCCTAAAATGACCTGAGGAATCCACACTCCCCTGTTCATGTGAGGGATGCTGATGCAGAGGGAGACATGACTATACAGGGGACCTAGAGCAACTCCAGGGAGGAGGCCCTGGGGTGGAAATTTCAAGAACAGATGGCTATTTCATAATCTCCTTCTATGGCAATCAGGCAAATCCCAACCACCTACATATGGCAGGGTCAGCTCTCACTGTGCAGATCTCTGCAGCTGATTTCCAACAGAAGATAGTCAATACAGTCCTTGGGAATTTTCTCTAAAAAAACAAACACAGGCATTCCACACGTCATGCTGAGCATATTCAATGGCCTTTTGAAATATTCTACCCCGGGGCACCAATGGTAGAGGGTGTGTTTAGAATATGTGGCAGGCATAAGCTTTGAGTGAGAGATGAATCTGATTTTTTCAGTTGAGTCTAGCAATTTCGAGTGTTTTGTCTCTAAGAGGACAAGAAGAATCTTCACTCTCCTGTGAGTGTAACTTGCATTTACATGTAGTAGCCCAAGGTCACACCTAGGAATTCAAAAGGAATGCCTAGGTCAAAATGGTAGGTTGGGGGTAGAAGAGGACACTTGCAAACTTTACAGACTTTGATTGCTGCTTTCTGCATAGAGGCTAGGAAGAAAAACACTGGGGATAGGATTGGTTTAGAATTGGAAGAAAAGGAAAGAGAGAGCAAGGGTGGGTGGAATCCAAGCTCAACCCTCATCAGATGTCACTTAGGATATGTTCAGAGTAGCATCCTCTGCATTCTGAAAGGGAAAAGTGGGCATGATACACTGTGCAGACTCAACTGGTTAACTTCTCTGTGGTGGGCGAAAAAATGGTCCCCCAAAGATATCAGGTCTTAATCTCGGGAACCGTAAATGATACCTTATTTGGAAAAAGAGTCTTCACAGTTGTGATTTAAATTAAGGATCTTATAATGGGGAAATTTTCCTGGTTTATCTGGGTAAATCCTAAATGCTATCATAAATATCCTTACAAGAGGGAGGCACAGTGAACTTTTACATAACATGAGAAGACAATGTGAAGACAGAGGCAAAGATTGGAGTGATGTGGCCACAAGCCAAGGAATGCCAGTAGCCACCCAAATCTGGAAGAGGTAAGGAACAGATCGCTCCTAAGAGCCTCCAGAAAGAATGTGGCATTGCCAACACCTTGACTGGGCCTGGTCAAACTGATTTCATATTTCTAGGCTCCAGAACTGTGAGAAAATTAGTTTGTCTTGTTTTAAGCCACCCATTTTGTGGTAATTTGTTACACCAACTACAGGAAACTAATACAGCGTCATTACAACTTTTAATGTCTCTAATTACTATAGATTTTCTTGATTCTATTCACTCATTGTTTCTTTCTTCTTGAACTCATTCTCAGACATTACAAAATTATTATTTTCCTTTCCGTTCAATTAGATTACACTGTGTGTGCCACTGTACACACGATTTCTCTGGCTCATCTTCAGGATGCTAAGTCAGATAAACATTGTATATCAGTCACCAGTGAAGTTCCCAAATTATTTCTTTTCACAGAACAAATATTTACTAAATGGCATGCCAGTTAAGTCAAGTAATTATACCCTTAAGAGATGCAGTTTTCAAATTTATTATCTCAAAACTGTATACTACAGATGTTCAAGTTTTAATGTGTATCTATCTGGAAAATGATAAAGTAGTTGAGCCACACAAAACAGACAAAATATAATAAACTATTTGAATATTTATAACATTGTGTTTGTCTTTTACTGTCAGTTATGTGAATAGAATCAAACTCAAAGATTAACTGAAATGAGTGATGAAATAATGCTGTGTTCTCCCAGCGAGTAAAGAGCTGCTCTGAGACATTTATGTGTGCACCATATTGTAAATCAATTCCTTCACTGCTCTGAATGGTACCCTAGTGACCAGAAAATGTACATTAGGCATCCCAAAGTACCTGTCATTAGGGAAGATGCTTTTGTACTGGTTCATTATTTCATCTATGGGTATAGTAATATTTAAAAGCCATATTTCATAAGTCTCTATGAAGTCTAATTTTAAAATGACTAAGTCCACATCTCTAGAACAGCTAATGGTTTCCTCCCCTGTAAAATGAAGGAGTTGGATCTGGGTATCTCTCTCCCACCTCTAATGTTCTGTGAGATGAGATACTGATGCAGAGTGACTACCCTGGTATTTGGAGAGTTAATAGAAGTTTTAAGTGGACAGACCAGGTGGTGCTGTGACTTAGCAAGAAAAGCAGCCAGAATAAGCATCTGAGTATGGACAGTTCAAGTGCAGGGTTATGACTAGTTCCCAGGTGTTTCTTTTACTGGATAAAGCTTTGTCTGTAGTCTTCACAAAGATACAATATTTGTCATACATAAGTATATCTCTTCTGTTAATTTCATTAAGACTCTATCAAAACGTGCTTTGAAACAATGAGCAGTGTAGTCACTTGGTATAATCTTGTCCTCAGTTGACATGTTTACTTATTTTTATCCAGCCAACATGAGCTCATTTCTCATGCTGGGTGGAATGTAAGCCTCACAAGTGCAAAAGGAGGGATCCAGTTCTTGCATATCCTTAAAGATTATCTCACAAACCAAGGTTCAGTGTAGAGTTCTAAGAGCTGCCTAACACTGACTGCTTGACTCTGCGGAGAAATACACAAAAAATTTGAATTTTCAGACGAAAACTGGAAAAAAATACCCCCTTGTGTTTATAAAAAAAAACGATGGAGTTTTGAAAGTTACATGTAATTTAATATTTTAAAATTTTATGGGAAATTAAAAAATAATATTTAAGGAAATATTAATTTTAAAGCTTTGGGGAATTAATAGCTAAAATGTTTAAGGTAAGTTGTTTACATACTGTAGCACAGTTGTATACTTCTGAAATGATTTCTAAAAATGTTTCAAATGAAAGATAGTTTGACCAATACCAGGTCATTTTAATGACCAGGCACTAAAGACAAGCAGCACAGTTCGGCTCTTAAATTAACAAAAAACATATTTGTGCTTCAGAGAGTGTCAACTTTATCAGAAGAGAAGCCAGAAGGAATCTAGGCCTCCATTGATTGCCGGCTTCTCCTGCCAACCTTCGATCCAGGTGGTGTCCAACGTGCCTGCTTGATCATGCAAAGATTAGAGGTGAATTTCAGGGTTGTGAATGTTGATGGTTTCCTCTATCTTCAAGTAGTTTTTTTGCATCTCAAGAAATTCTGCCCACCAACACCCCCTCACACAAAAATTTGTTTTTCTGTGTGTCACTCCATTTGTAAAACAAAATTATTTAAATATTAATGTAACTGGTAAATCTATAGTTGCTGTCTTGGTAAACTCTACTTTTAAAAATTTCAGCATATCAACAAGCAATTTTATATATCATGTTTTTATGTATATAATCTCCAATTCATGAAACTGCATGCACCCCTGGAAAGGGAATTATTTTAAAAGCAGGTAAATATTTTAGTTCTCCTTCTAGCACCATCTTCAAAAAACAAAAGCCAACAAAGCAAAATAGAACAAATGTCAACCGAAAGAAAACTTTACAAACTATCCTCCAATATTCTAAATTACACCTCTGAGAGAGGACCCAGAGGTACTGAATTAACCATACAGGAACTATTTCCTTGAAGTTGGTCAGGTATAAGCACTATCCTATTTCCCGATGTATAAACTGAAGTATTACTTTTTGGTAATAAATTACCTCTGATTCTCAGACATCTTTACACTGTGGACTAGGTCCACTTGCTAGCTGTGTGGCTTGGGGGTTGGGGAAGGTTATTTAACTTCTCTGCGCTTCTGTTTCCTCATTTATAAAATGGAACTATATTAATTGTCTTCCTAATATATTTTTAGGGAATCAGGCACATTGTAAGCACCTCCATCTCATTTGCTAGGAAATCCTATGGACATTTTATACTATTTAATTACTGCCTGTGACACAATTAGCATAATCATAGTTGACTTATGACACTATCATAATAATAACATTTCAAAAAGGTTTTGAAATATTGATTCAATGATGTAAAATATTTTGAAAATCTTCATCCAGGGAAGTTTTATTCCCATTATTATCTTCTAACAGAACCCAACCGCCCACAAGTCCCCAATATGACCAGCCATGCTTCTGCTGCAGTACAATCCTGCCTTAGCAAGTTCACATCTAATTTACTAGCTAATATCCCAGAGCCTCTTTGGAGAATTCCCAAACCTCCTACTTTCATCAACCATAATAAATATCTTTCCTTGTTAATAAATATATAGATTTCAGACAACTACTTGCTGGTGAGCCTTGTTTTTCTAATTTATGTTTTAATTAGTTTCCTCTCCACCTCACTCCATTTTGTGCATTCTTTTCCTCTCAGATGTTTGCAACACGTCCTGGGGAATAACACCTACATTTTGAATTACAGATTTGTTGACTGCATCCTTTAGGTAATGAAGATGTTAACAAAGACAAGACTCAATCATGATCCTTTTAACATTTCTCTGAATGTTTAATCAGCCATTACACATATCACTAAATGAGACAAATTTTCATTTTCTCTTCAGTTTTCACTTGAACCATGAAAATAACGGGAGTAGACTTTTCCCTGGATAGACCCAATGCATATATATATTAACACATAATGTTGTCAACAAATATCTGAGTAACTATCAGTTTTTAATTTAGATGATTCCATATGGTTATATAATTAATCTAAAAATATAATGAAAATTAATTGTCATTCAGACACAGCAATTAGAAATCATTAGGAATGGGCTTAGACATGTGAGATGCTACTTCTAAGTGATCACTAAAATAAAATTAAAATTAAAAAATAGAAAGCTTTAGTTTAATTTCAAAAGGTTATACATAAAAATGATCGACTTTTAAAAACACACTTGTATATTAGAATCTTCCAGGAATATAATTAAACCCAGCACACACTGATCAAGTCTTGCTGCAGGTATAGAGCACAAGTGAAGAGAAGATTGGGAAGTTCAAACAGAGACTTAGGTCTTCAATAGATTCCAATTCTACCTACTTAGGGAAATATCCAACTCACCAAATTACCAAGGCCAATATCATTAAGAACACCTTGATATTTTGTGCCTGCTCTTTGTTTGTAGCACATGGTTTTGGTTATTAAAGGTATAAAATAGGTAGCTACTCTAAAAAGCAATGCCTTCACTTTGGTGCTAGGTATCTTCCAAACAAAATAAATACAAAATCCCATCAATGGAGTTGGGCCAGTGAGGAAATAAACAAGCAAACACGAAAAGCACAGGCATTAAGCATACTCTACTTTGCGTTGTTTGGCTACTTAGTTACCTTCCATTTTGCATTCATTTCTCTTTTCATATAATTGTTATAGGGGCTATGTCAAAAATATCAGTTCACCAAATGATGTGCTCTATTTCTTTGTCACCACAAAACCATCTAAACATCCATTTTGGTAAAACATCTCTAACACATTTACTGTAAGTGTTAAACTGGTACTTTCCCTA
>NW_006798376.1:1117963-1135684 GCF_000442215.2 Lipotes vexillifer
TTCCCTACATTCAATTCAAAGTGGATGAGACCCACAGTAGTAATTCATTATAGCAAGTGTCACTGTAAGGAAGGTTTCCCTAATTATTTCACACTAATTAACTCATGCAGTAAAAGGTTCCATTTTAGTCACCTTGATACACATAGCTAATTGGGATACTAAATTCTGTCATATTTTATTTTAAAAGTAAAAATGTCATTGGATATAGTCCTTTTTTCCCCCCACAGTGCTTTAATATTGTCAGTTGGTAAAACATTGCAGGAAAAAAAAAAAAGTTTATTTTTTCAAATTCCTTACCACCGATAGCTCAATTGCTATTTACTATTTTATTCTACACTGAACTTCATTAATTAAATGCTGTTCCAATATTTAGCTTCTCATTGTTATAGGCAGAGACACGGACTGCATAAATGGAAACCTGACAGAGCCAACATTAGCCTTGTTAATTTTTTTTTTTTTTACCCTACATGCTAAATATGTACTTAATTTTCTCTTTACTACTTTAATAGCTCATATATTAATTTTGTAGTGCTTTTTAAGAGCTGTATAGTCCTAAGTATTTAATCCTGGGATCTTTTTTATCTTTGAATAACAGTCATCATCCCCTCCCCACTTCTATTATAATAACTGTCATGTTTCCATGGAAACTGTGGAGAAAGAATGAAATGGTAAAACACCTCCATTTTAGGTCTAAGTTGACAGTGTGATTTTTATTAGGAGACTCAATTATTCAGACAGGAAAGAATATAGAGAGTCGTTTCATAAATTATATAGAATCTTTTATAAATGATCTTGATCACTGATCTTTTATAAATAAGAAATTATGTTTCTAGCTAAAGGAACTTGACCCTTTCTGTTGAGAATTAGTTATTTGGTGGTGAGATTTGGGGGAGTTTTTTTTCTTCTTCATCTTTACCTTTTATTGTTTTGCTTGAATTTACTGTTACCATGTAAAATAAAATAAGCAAAAATTAAAATATTCTTTATAAAGAACTAGCTATTTGTTATACTCTTGATAAATATATTTTAATCTTTACCAAATATCACTAAACCCATACAGCTAGGTTTTAGATACACATTTACAATTAAGAAATTCGTTAATGCACATAAGAGGATTCAGAGACTTCTTATAATTATAAAATCTCTTTGGGGCTTTGTCCACAGTATTGATTACTTCCCACATTTTGCTGCTCTATAAAACCATAAATTAAAAAGAAGCAGCCAATTTTAACTTAAATATAAGTTAACTGCTATTTGAATCACTAAAGGGATCCAGAGGAAACCGGTTATAATGCTTGCTTCTAGCAAGGAAGATTTACCTCTTGCTCTGTATATATTTTAAATTATTTGATTTTTTAAAAAGTATAGGTGTTATTTATTTAAAGAGAAATGCAGTCTCCTGAAATAAAGATTCTAGCTGATAAAAAGTCATGGATTTAAAAGAGGCTTTAAGTAGTTGAGTAAAATGTTAGGATTTTACTGTGTGGCTTTTCACAGAGAAAACAGAGACAATTTCTTTTTGCTTTTCTCACTATAGAAATAAGGGACAGTTTATAAAGTGGGAAATTTTTCCTTAATATTTACTCTATGAAGATGGAGAAATGGACAAATGACTGAGAAAATGGATGCCCTTTGAAATTGCTAGCAATCACCCTTAACTGTTGGTGCTTCCCACTAAAGAATTACAGGTCAAAGACAAGAAACACTGAAGTTCATTACAACAACAAAATTAAGATCTTGGCAAAAACAGAAATAAATAGAAACACAAGTGACATGGATATAAAGTTTCTGCCCCAACCATCTGATAGGGAAGTTGCTTAGGTAAAAAAATTTTTAAAAATCGATGGTTTATTATGTTTTCTAAAACTCACAATGTGGTCTCAGTCTCCTTAAAACCTAAAATAAGAAATAAATTTCTAATGCAAATTAAGTTTGACATCCAAACAAATACATAATATCTTTTCCTTTTATATAAATATTGAATGTCTTGGTGAGCCACCAACTCTATGAAGTATTTATTGGTGTCTGGAAATTTTTTTTAGTTTAATTGGTATTATAAGCTAAGTTCTCATCTTTGACTTCCTCCTAAAATAATAAAAAGTCCTGCTGAGATATGAACACAGATAAAAAGCTTGATGTGAGGGCTTCCCTGGTGGCACAGTGGTCGAGAATCTGCATGCCAATGCAGGGGACAGGGGTTCGAGCCCTGGTCTGGGAAGATCCCACATCCGCGGAGCAACTAGGCCCGTGAGCCACAACTACTGAGCCTGCGCATCTGGAGCCTGTGCTCCGCAACAAGAGAGGCCACGACAGTGAGAGGCCCGCGCACCGCGAGGAAGAGTGGCCCCTGCTTGCTGCAACTAGAGAAAGCCCACGCACAGAAACGAAGACCCAACACAGCCAAAAATAAATAAATAAAATTAAAAAGAAAAAAGCTTGATGTGAAAATCATTCTTAAGGAATTATACATCTTGTTTCTAACTTAATATGCTACTCTCTTAGAATAAGATGGGAACGGTGCAATATTACATAGAGCATGTTGTGAGTTAAATAATGTGCTTATTTACAACAATCATGCCCTTACTTTTTCTACTAAAAAAGATCTAGAAGCAAAGAGACCCAGTAGCAGTCACCACTCTTCCTTAGCACCATTTCTGGCTAAGAGGAACCATGGTTCCTTGAGAAACAGCTGATTTCAGGTTCAGGGGAGGAAATACACACAGAGAACCTGGGACATCTTGTTCAGAAAGCAAGGGAGCTCTTGGCAACTAAGGGATTGTGTTAAGAGGAAACGAGGAGCCAACATGATTCACTGAATGTATAAAAATCTACGCATTCATAATTATACAAAAAAAGATTAAAAAATCCCACCTTCATTTGTCACTAAGAGGTAACTATGGCACCAATTACCTACTCTGGAAATTGGTGATTAATGGGAAAGAATAAAAAGTATTCATCCTGTCTTGAATGAACAGTTTGAGGGTAAACAGTCTATCAGATTCTTAATTGATGATGGAGAGTATTTAGAGAAGAATTCCAGTTAATAGACACTGAAAGAATGATGGAACAGGATAAGATCATATTAAAAGCCTAATGAGATAGTTGATTCAGGCAGTGATCATTATTGGTATCAAAACATTTAACAAAAGGTGGGAAACATTACAACAAAAGGATCAGGCTATCACCTCCTTATCCACGGTTTCAATTTCAACTAGCTGAAAGTGGAAATGTGCCTGGTAAGGTCCTATTTGCCTTCTGTTATAATGCAATATTGAAGTACACTGAACCTTCTATGAAGTTTTCTTGCCACAAAAAGTTGATTATAAATCTAATCAGTCCTTTAGGTTTGATGATCCTTTACAACAAATACAGAGGATACAAAGGTACAAGGTGGATGACACCATTTACAAACAATAAGACAAACCTGAAATGGGGGAGCTGCATCAGGACAACTGATTCATTTCTTGAACAACCTAATAGGGCTATTAAAGAGGTTCTTCTAGATCAAAGGAGACTTAAGAGGCATAACCAATATGCAATGGATGAGATGTATTTTGATCCCAAGTCAAACAAATAAACCATTAAAAAGAGATTTTAGGGCTTCCCTGGTGGTGCAGCGGTTGAGAATCTGCCTGCTAATGCAGGGGACACGGGTTCGAGCCCTGGTCTTGGAGGATCCCATGTGCCGCGGAGCAGCTGGGCCCGTGAGCCACAGCTGCTGGGCCTGCGCGTCTGGAGCCTGTGCTCCGCAACGGGAGAGGCCGCGATTGTGAGAGGCCCGCACACTGCGATGAAGAGTGGCCTCCGCTTGCCACACCTAGAGGAGGCCCTCGCACAGAAATGAAGACCCAACACAGCAAAAATAAATTAATTAATTAAAAAGAGATTTTACAGAAAATTCAGGAAAATTGAATAATGCCTAGATGTTCTTTTTGTTAGGTGCAATGAAATAATACCACTTGCAGTGACATGGATAGACCTAGAGATTGTCATACTGAGTGAAGTCAGACAAACACAAATATCATATGATATCACTTATATGTGGAATCAAAAAAAATGGTACAAATGAACTTATTTATAAAAACAGAAATAGAGTCACAGATATAGAAAACAAACTTATGGTTACCAAGGGGGAAAGGGAGGGAGGAATAAATTGGGAGGTTGGGATTGACATCTACACACTACTATATATAAAACAGATGATTAATAAGGACCTACTTTATAGCAGGGAACTCTATTCAATACTCTGTAATGACCTATATGGGAAAGGAATCTAAAAAAGAGTGGATATATATATATATATATATATATATATATGATTCACTTTGTTGTACAGCAGAAACTAAGAGAACATTGTAAATCAACTACACTCCAATAAAAATTTTATATATATATATATTCTGATTTAATAGAATATATTTAAATTTCCAGATTTTCTGCAGTTTGGGTTGTTTTGATTACTTGAACATTTTAATTAATTTGTATTTATTTTATAAAAGTTACATGGAAAAATTATTAATTTTCAAAAAATAGAATGAAGGACTGAAAATAAATAAGGCTTTGTTTTTTTTGTTTTATTTTCGGTACGCGGACCTCTCACTGTTGTGGCCTCTCCCGTTGCGGAGCACCGGCTCCGGACACGTAGGCTCAGCGGCCATGGCTCACGGGCCCAGCCGCTCCGCGGCACGTGGGATCTTCCCAGACCGGGGCACGAACCCGTGTCCCCTGCATCGGCAGGCGGACTCTCAACCACTGCGCCACCAGGGAAGCCCAGGCTTTGTTCTATAGTTTAGAAAAACATGAGTTCTTGCTGATACTCCTGGTCCTCACTATCATTAGTATCCACACAGCAAGACTAGTTTGGACTATTTGAACTTTCTAGTTGTTAAGATTTTTCATAAGCAGGGGCTTATACTATATATTTTATAGCAAACAGATACTGTCTATGTCTTTAACAAATGCAGAGGTAAACCCATATTGATAAGCATCTATGGTGATTACAGGATTATTAAAGCTTTCAAATTCTGAAGAGGTAGCTTCAGAATATAAATGAAAACACTCATTAAATAGGCGGCTCTAAAAAGCTGACAAGCAGTCCCCAAACCTAGGGTAAGTTTATTTTTTGCTTCTGTTGAATCTATAAACTTTGACTTCAAATATTATAACCTGATCAGGGTCACTCTTTGGAAATGCAGGTGAAGGCTCGTGATCAATTAATATTGATAACTGGCAAATGGAAATAAGTCTACCAGGACCTGAGCGGTTTGGGAGAATGACTGAAATTCTTCATCTTATTCAGCCTCCCCAGTCACAGATATATACCTCCAGGGGGACAGAGGGAGAACGGCTAAGGATAAAGGAAGTTTTAAACTATACTTTATCAAAACGTTGTCGGCAGCCACATCTTATAGCATTATAGAGAACAGAATCCATAGATATTTGCAAACAAATCTACACAAGCTAAATGCTCCCTTGGCTCAAAATATTCCTGTAGTTTTCTTTATGCAGAAGAATGTTTTGGTAAAAATAGTTAAAATCCTTAGGCTGATATCGATGCCCCTTCTAAGTGCTCATATAGAATTCCATACTTCCCCTCATTAAATAACACCGCAATCAACAATATAATTGCTGCATTTATCAGATTGTAAGTTTCTCAAGAAGAGAACATACCTGTTTTGTATTCTCTTTGCTTAGTACACGCCTGGCATATTTCAACTTAAAAAAAGGTTGACAATTTTTCACAATAATGATGTACTGTCCTTTGATATGGAAATGACTACACAGACATTTGTTTTCCATATTGATAGATGTGTCCCTTGCCCCTCTCACTTTGTCTTATCCTTGAATTCAACTGCATGCATTTTCAGGTACTTAATTGACCAAGAGGGTGTAATTTGTAGCCACAAGGTAAGTCTAACTATTCAATGCACACAATAAAAAACATACTTTTTAAAAGTAAATTGAAAGTACAATGACTACTACAACCGAATTGGGAGGGAGGCATTTATATTGATTTATTAGTTTCCAAACCTTTTTGACTACAGATACATTTTTCATCATAGCCATCCTTTGCACACACACATACGTACACACACACACACACACACACACACACACATGGGAAAAAACTAACAAATCAATACTACTACGTATGATGCACCTGAAATAATAAAAATGTTGGTCATGATACACTACATGAACTTTACGATCCCTAGTGGTTTGTAACCCACAGTTTGAACAACACTCTAAAGGTTTATTCTTTTATAAAAATCCCAGCAGTCTACCATCTTAAATTATTATTCTCCTTGGAGTCTTTTTAATAATCCCAGATCCTATGTACTCCCCCAATTCTTGCTAACTTTCTTGCACAGAAATTTCAACATTTTCTGCATTTCAAATGTTGAGGTTGTACAGATGCCAACATCTCATCAACTGACATGGCTATGTCTCTCTAATTATTTCTGGCTCTTTCAGTTAATCAGCAGGGAGTCAAATTGACCAGGGTCGGGCTCTTGAAAGCGCGTGGGGAATAGTAATCATGGCAATAGGCAGCAGGATGACAATACAGCATTGTGTTGGCAGAATCCATTGTTTGTGATTACCACAAAGGTGGAATTTAAAGAATGCCGTGCCCTTTATTTCTATAAGTTAATGAAACCATGTCGACAGAACATGTAATGTACAAATGCTACTATTTGGAGGGACTGTCAAATCTGTGACTTCTAGTCCTCTAAAGCACTTCATTTTTGCCTGCAGCACGTTGTTCTCTTTTGTAGTGCATTCAATTTCACAATATACACTTGTGTTTTATTACCACTGATATTAATCAGTCCTCTATTATAGATGTTAGTTTTACTTAAAATCTGTTTTTGTGTTTTCTATCTTAATACAATGCCATGTTTTACCAGTACAACCCAAGGGGTTATATGAATAGAAAGAAAATTCATTGTATTATACACAAAGTAATTACATTTGAGACTATTAGAGTGACTCAGCATCTAATGTGAAAAATGTCAGTCAACGATGTGTGGAACAAACTGAGACTGTGTATTTTCCCAGCTTTGGCAAATTTACTAACTCCACCATCTCAAAACAACAACAAAGTTTTAGCATCCTGGTGAGCCAGATTCTCCCAATGAATGCACTGTCCCATTACACTTAAAATTCTGCTTCTTTGAAGGAGAAGAATTTTTTTAAATCTTGAGTATTAGGGAGAAATGTAGAAATCTTAATTGAATGTGGATAAATTATTTTGTATAATTTGTATCCTAGCAACTGAATTAAATTTTGGTCAACACTGCGCTTCTGGAACTCTGTCTCGTCTGACGCCAACTGTGACACTTTTATCACACCTAAACTTTTCTCCTAGAAGTGAGAGTACAGGAAAGTAAGGCTCATTTTCAACATCAGATTAAATTCTGTACTCTGATACTAATATAATATTAGTGTCCTCTCTCCTCCACAGTTGTGTATTTATTTGTCTTCTCTTTATACCAATGGCTCTCAACCAGGGGAGATTCTGTCCTCCCTCCACACCCCAATTCCCCTAGAAAATATTTGGCAACGTCTACTGACATTTCTGATTGTCATGACTTGAGCGGTGGGTGTATGGTACTGGCATCTACTGGTGTAATCTAATGGGAAATATATATTTGGTCTTTGTCCCTGTTCCTGGCACAGAGCTCCTAAAACCCTTGGAATCCCTGAAGTGATAAATGCCTCTTTGGCACGCTAATTAGATGACTGGTGGCTGGGGGTCCCTAGATAGTTTCAGGATGGGGGCTGGGCACCAGAGAGAGCAAGGCATGGTCAGAGGGTTGGAACTTTCAGCGCCACCCCCAACCTGTGGACAGGGGTAAGGAATTGAAGGTTGCCTTCAATCACAGGGGCCAATTATTTAATCGATTGTGCCAACATAATGAAATCTGTCTACATAATAAAAACCTCTAAAAATGGGATTAGGAGACCTTCAGGGTTTTGTTCATATATGGTCCTAGTACACGTCATCACTCAAAAAAGCACCATTGGTCATTTGGTCTGTTATAAAGGTGTCATCTCTTCAATGGTCTTTTTTATCTCAAGGCAACATTTTGGATCCCATTTGAAATGAAGAATTGTTATACAGACTAAAGCGTATTCTTCATCATTAATTTAATTGTACGTGTAATATAATAAAGTTAAGAGGCTTACGAGGAAAAACCATGAGCCCCATCCAGAGGAGTGTCCAAAATTAATCTCCTTACCAGCATGGTGAGCAAGGGAACTTGATTTGGAAGAACAAAGTCATTTTCAGTAAAATGTATGTTTTACTAAATTGTTATATTTTGACAAGCAAGTTTTACTAGCACAATAAGCACACTGTGCTTAAAAAAATAAAGCAGAGCCATTTTAACAAAAAACTTAGAAAAACTGATGGGGAATTACCCTATGAGTCATACCTACCAAGTCCTTAAATGGAAAGAGATCTTAATCATTTTAGGAAGCTGCTTTATCCCCTTTGTGAGGATATTAGGATCATTAGGATCATTACTATTCAATACGCTCAATCAGTAACTTACCTAGGTTGTCTAAAACGTTTGAACAGTTTCTGAATATTAGAGTAATAGGCTGGTTTCCTGAAGTAATTAATACAGTTTATAAAGTTGACTAGTGTTTGCAATTCATGCACTGGAGGAAACTGGTGTGCTCACAGACACAGCCATGCTTGACTTTTATGATACCTCATCTTTCTCAAATAACAATTTAAAGACATAAATTAACATGGTGTATTATGTTCATTGTATCAAAATGATTTATGCTGCCATTTTAATTCATTATTTAAAAATTATTTCTTTCTAAAAGGATTCATGGGCGAAAATGTTGGTATAACATTTCCAGTTTCAAAGGCACTCTATAATTTTCTAATGGCATTTTATTGAAAGATAGCCTGGCTTATTATCATATCTAAATGTCACATTGGCAAGAGAAAATTGTATGTATAATGATGAAAATGGAAACTGCTCTGTTTCTAAAGGCTAATTTATTGAACTACTAAGAGTTATCAAAACATACTTCTAGCAAAACTGCATGATTTTTAAGTATTTTGAATAAAGTAAGCACTAACAATAATACTTTCAGATTCTGAGAGGAAAGAAATATAACTTAGTGACTTTTGTTAAAATAGAGATCCACAAAGTATTCCAGGATCCTTAAGGGTCTGTTTTCTATTGACAGTCGCAAAGATGTCTTCATTATCAATTTAGAAAACAGCAAAGGTGAAAATATTGTTTATATAAAAGGGAGTTATGTTTCTAGAAGAATGGCTTGTTAACGTCCACATTCTAAGCATCTGAACTAGAAAGGATTTCAAACTGATCATTTTTACAGATTCGAAAACAGGTCCAGAGGTGGTAGGCTCCACACCTTATGCTTAAGGTCACATGGAGTTGATGTCATTGCTCTGACTAAGGCCCAGGTCTCCCAACTCCAAGGAAATATTCCTCTTGCTATGTGAGCATGACTTTGCCAGAAGGACCTCTTTCAGCACTGAGCATCAGCCTTGCTCTCACTAGGTTCATAGGTTTTCTCTCTAGAATGGCCCAGTCTTGAATGTAAAGCAGGATTAGAATTATGCTATATGCTATCTCCACTCCTGTGAGAGAGACTCCCTTCACTGAAGAAGAAAAGGTATTTTAGCCACATATTATTATTTTTTGATTGAAATTACTGAGAACACAAGGGATCTATTACTAATAATACTAATAGATACTATTCTTTTTGCTTTTTAAAGGTACGATATCACAACAGGCTCTAGAACATAACAAAACATAACAAAAAGACATGCACTGGATTGCTCTCTTTTCTATGGAAGTTTGGGGCTCTGGAAAACCTGACCTTATCGCCACACAGGACTAAAATATCCTTAGGATTTAAAGAGCTCTTGATGTTTTGAAAGTAATTTCCAATTGTTGCTATCTAATATGACAACGGTGGAAAAGAATCATCCTTCCTTTTCAGAAGAAGACAGAGTCAATAATCAAATGGCTTGTCTGCATCCACCAAGCAAGTCAGCAGCACTAGATTTCAATTATCTGCTCTGTCAATTAGAAAAGGTTGCATGCAAGGACATACTGAGATCCACCTCTATAAAGTCTTGCTACTTAGGGAGTCTTAAAGATAAGTGCAATGGAGAAGAAATTAGCAAATGACCCTTGAGAGTTTTAAAATTTTTAATGAAACAAATAAAAACACTTCTACCCAAGACCAAGTAGTTTTATCCTGAAGATCATTTTTTAAAAAAAATCAGTCTCACTGCCCTTGAAAGAAAAAATTTACTTTGATGCTCTCTGTAGTCCACAAGTCACACTAAAGTCTTAATCTGCCAGCATTGGTGGCCTTAGAAACTCTTCTATACTTCTTCCCAGCCTGATTACTTGTACTAGAATTTGAAAAGCAAACAGCTCTTGCACAGCTGAAAGCCAACTTATTAGTTCAGGGCCAACTGCTGCAAGTGTTTCAAGTCTCCTATACTTTGCCTTGCCATAAAATGGAAAACAATTTTTATTGCCCAGAGAATGGGATTGTCTTCTGACTATTCAACCTGAGAAGTGGTCAGCAAGTTCTAATTCTGGTTTGAGGGCTATTTCATACCATTCTTAGTGTTCTTTCCATTTAATTGACATATAGTTCCCAGTTTGAAACAGGATATTACTCACTTGAATTCTTTCCATAGGGGGAAAAACAATTTTCCAGGCTCATTTCCCTGAGAATTTCTAAGATCAAGACCAAGTTGGTTGAAGTAAGTTGTTGATAAGATTGTGGGAATACTAAGATCTTTACTCTAAAATGCTTGGCAGAAAAACACTAATAAGCAAGGCCAAAATTTCAAAGTTAGGGTGTTCAAAAGAGCAACCCCATGTGCATTTGATTGTGCATTTAAAATCTCATGTTAGTTAGATGCTAGACGACCCTGGGGCATTTGGGAAGATGTTACCAAACAATACATCCCTTTTCTGATTTGCATAGCCTCGTGTATGATGAGGTGCATTTGATGAGTGAATTTTCAAAGGTCGGAGCAACATAGGTAGTTCCCTCTGCAAGTCAAAGAGCACAGAGCAACCGCCAGCCCCATGGCAAGCAGAGTGAGCAACTAAAGGGTTATCTCTGGTAATCAAATGTAACGAGAGAACATCAATGCTGTCACATTGGGTCAAACAACAAAGCTGGCACCAAAGGTAATCCTGAAAATATCAGACTAAAATGTTCCCTTGCAAATAGCCTTGTAAACAGAGGGGAGCTTTAAATCAGTGAGGACTAATTATAGAAATAGTAATAAACTATTTATTTGGACTACATCAAAAGGGCCAAAAGAGTGGTCCATATGCAGGCAATATTCTTTATAGTTCTAGAGTCGGGAGAAGTGATGGTACTTCGCTGGGTCAGCAGCAATAAGTCAGAGTCAACCCTGGTGCATCTAAATGTTTTGTGCATCACTCTTTTCCTGGGTGATGATGCTACAGGTCCTGCTTTGTAGACTAGCCTTACTTCTGGCTTTTTACCATAGTTTCATCTTTCTTGTTTACTTTTAACTTTTCTTTTTGTATTATGTGCATCAACGATGAGAGTCCGTTTTCTGGGACGAGGCGGAGAATAAGTGAACATTTTGCACTGAGGTACATGGTGAGGGGAGTAGGCCAGGACAAAAATGGTGATTCCGAGGGGGGGTTTGCCTATTAGTGCCTCCTTGTTCAGTGCTGCCTTTTCCTCTCTGTGCTCAGGGGAAGGCTCACGTTATCTCTGGAAAAGGAACTTACATGCAAATTTATGCTATGATGTTAGGAAAAAATGTTTAACTCCTCTTGGAGAATTTTTAAGTTTTATATTTCTTTAGAGAGAGGACAATATTTAAACCTAAAGAAATACTACATAATGTGAGACAGAAAAGTGAAAACCTTCTTAACTAAGAAATCACTTCCATGGACATTTAGGTTGCTTCCATGTCCTGGCAGAATGGAAAAGGAAGATGTGGTACGTATATACAATGGAATATTACTCAGCTATAAAAAAGAATGAAATAATGCCATTTGCAGCAACACAGATGGACCTGGAGATTGCCATACTGAGTGAAGTAAGTCAGACAGAGAAAGACAAATGTCATATGATACCGCTTATATGTGGAATCTAAAAAAATGGAACAAATGAACCTATTTACAAAAAAGGAATAGCATCACAGATGTAGAAAACAAACTTATGGTTACCAAGGGGGAAAGGGAGGGAGGGATAAATTGGGAGATTGGGACTGACATATACACACTACTATGTATAAAATAGATAACTAATAAGAACCTACTGCATAGCACAGCAAATGCTACTCAATGCTCTATAATGACCTATATAGGAAAAGAGTCTATAAAAGAGTGGATATATGTATATGTATAACTGATTCACTCTGCTTTACAGCAGAAACTAACACAACATTGTAAATCAACTATATTCCAATAAAAATTAATTTAAAAAATTAAAAAAAAATAACTTCACAAAGTGGTATAATCTTTACCCAGGGAGATGGTCTGACTTCTCCTTTGAAGTTCTGCTTTTGTCTATGAAACTTAAAAGGACCTGAGACCCTCTTGCTTAAACTCCCTCAGTCTTATACTCTCTCCTTCTTTACTGGATTTAACATGTTCATCTCTCTCTCAATATTGATGATCCATAATCATCCACTACACATTTCTGGCTATTTTACTTGAAATTTCTTATAATTCTGTATAAGTTTATTGCCTCTTACTTCTTCAAATCAGATTCATTGCTTTATATGTAGCATTTTGTAGGCACACAGAAAATATTTGTTAAATATATGAATGCATATGACAAACTGAATGAACGTGAATGATGCTGTTACACGATGGGCTGCCGGATCATTGCAGGAAGTCTTTAAATCAATCAATCTATCTACCTATCTATCTATCGATCTATCTATCAACCTACCTACTAAAGAAGTGATCAGGATTTACTTTCAAAAGCACAGTAAACTGAATCAACAAGGGTACAAATTGAATCAGTCTGAAATACTAGGCTCCATTCATTGTGTTATCAGGTCACCACCAAAATGATGTTTAAGAAGTATATATAATTGTATCATAAATGTTTATAATATGATGGGTGCTAAACTGAAAAAAGCAGGATATAAAGTTGTAAATGACTGTAAGTATAATTTTAAAACACAAAGATAGTTAATAGCAGTTGTACTTGATTTGTTTAGACTGTGATTTTTATTTTTTTGATCTATATCACTGTATTATTTCTATTAAAGTGAAAATATAAAACATTTTAATTAAAAATAAACATCATTATAAATAAAACACTGACTTTAATGTGTTGTTTTGTTTTTCCGCTCTATATGACCCTAATCTCGGAATATAGCTGTGGTATATGTAAATCACCTTATTGGAGAGCCACTTTTATATTAAAAATTCCTATGATTATAATAAATATAAATATAGTATATTTCAACTTAACTTGCTAATATATACAGGTTTTTTTTTTTTTTTCTCTGATTTGAGGTTTCTCTCTTTTCACAAACATTTCCTGTAGTGAGGCAAACATCAACTCTTCAAGGTCTCTCATTTCTTTTTTTTTTTTTTTTCCTTGGGTTATGCGGGCCTCTCACTGTTGCGGCCCCTCCCATTTGCGGAGCACAGGCCCCGGACGCGCAGGCCCAGCGGCCACGGCCCACGGGCCCGGCCGCTCCGCGGCACGCGGGATCCCCCCGAAACGGGGCACGAACCCGCGTCTCCTGCACCGGCAGGCGGACTCCCAAGCACTGCGCCACCAGGGAAGCCCTATACAGGTTTTTTATTCAGAAAAAGAGATGTTTTGCCTATAACTGCTGAGTACAATATTCAACAATAAGAAAGAAATGATACTATAACTTGAAAATATTTCATTTAAGAAGTAGTCTGTATTCATATATCGGAAATACTTAGAATGAAATAGAACATCTACATTTTTCTATTTGATTTTCTGGATGGCTCTTTTTTTGTTTTACAAGACAAGGTGTAAATACGGAGATAGGTCTCTCTACCAAAATAGTACTTTATCATACTAAGTATCATAATTTATTCTTAGAAGTAAATATTGAAAATAATCATGGAATTACACATCAGGCTCCCTACTAAACTGCAAGATCCTCACTATTAGAAAATATGTTTTCTATTTGCTATGCACACTGTAAAATACAATGCCTGACTCATCATGAGTAAATTTCTAAATATTTATTAAATGAATGAATACATAGTCTCTAAGGAAAATAATGTGTACGTTTCATCATATATGCTACTTTCTGCTCTAAATAAGGTTTAATGAGCCTTACCTTCCATCTAAGGTTGCCTCTTCTAATGTCTTTGTGGTTATAACTTCATATTTTAAAAAGAGAAGTTCTTAGTGGATAATTAGCAGCAATCAAGAGAAGCTTAAACATGTCGTAAAGGTAAAGTTTCTGTCACGAATAGTTTTCTTTGTAGGAAATATATCTCATGAGACAAGCTAAGGCACAGATCCTGCAGCAGAGCAGTTTTGAGAACCATTTCACTGGGATATTTCTTTCAAGTCAATCTTCTTGGACCAGCCATCCAAACTGAATGCTTGGTATGGTTTCTCTGAAAGGGATGGTCTGTTTTCTGCCATTGAAGCCTGATTGTGCTAATACCTAATAAGTTTCTTATGACTGAGTTTCTAAATGTCTCAACTGAATTGATTTTTACAGTCAGTCCTACTTTTTTCTTTTTACTGCAAATAGGCATAGTCAATGAGGCAATACCAACAATAACTTCACATGCATAAATAATATGATCATTATAGTTGGGTTTAAAAAAAATATTAATCTTATCTTTAGTGGAGTTTGCAAAATCAGGGGGACTTTGAAAAATAAAGCTCACACAATGGAGCCAAATCATGACCTCAATTCTAAATGGTACAGAATTTGCAATCTGTACAGAAATTTAGAGGCATTAACAAAATTACCCAGGGAATTTAGATTAGAGCCCGTTCCTGGATTTCCTGCAATGTTGGCAAACCTTATAAGTTCCTTAAATACAAAGTGAAGGCATAATGTACTTAAGGGGAAGAAATCCAACACAGAGAAAAGAGTGCTAACACAAACAGATGTTTAAATGTGTTAGTTCAACTAAAAAGTTTTCCCTGGGGAATAGTTTACAGTTTACCTACTCTGGGTGATAGGATACCTAATTAAAAAGATGCTTTCAACTTCAGAAATCTTCAGATGTTAATTATTTATTAGAAAGCTATAAAATGCTAACAGTGTAAAAAGCATCACAACACCTGCTCCAGTATTTACTTGTTTATTTAGCTATTTTGAGGAATAAAGTTTACATTATCAGTCTCTCTGGAATTTAGATCAATGGTCCTAGACTTTTATTTTATCAAGTTATTCCCATTTTCTAAATAATAATCAATATTAAGGTATGGGGGTTATGTACTCATTTGGATTTAGTATTAATTGAATAGAAAATTTTAAACTAATTTATCCTAGTTGATTTATATTCCAGTATAAATATAATGGCTAATTTGTAATCTATTAAACTTAATAGTTCAAATAACAATACTCAGATGTAGGTCATCATTTCATTGCCCATTTTGTTCTTTAATCATAATTGAACTTTCTTTTAACTAAATGTTTCTATTTTCATAAAATTGATATTTATGGATATTTTCCAGTCTAGGTTTAATTTTACAACACTCTACTAAATTGAGACTAGTTCGCCTACATAAGGTTAAAGACTACTTGCCCAGATAAAATTAGTTTACATAATACATGTGCAATAATTGTCTATAAATCAAACCATCTAGCAAATGCATTAGGGTATATTTCCAATGATTACTTCTACAAACAACACCATCCACTTTTATAGCCCTTTATAATTTACCAAGTACTTTTACATATCACCATTAATTAAATCACAAAAATAATATTTCATAGATAAGATAATGATACTGAGAGACAGCTGCTAAGACATGACCAAAATCACTTGGTTGGAAATGACAGAGCCCGGAACAGAACTCGAGGCTTCTGGTCCTCATTCAGAGTCATGTTTTTCATACTGATGGATTCTCTTCCAATGTGAAGAACTGTTGCCACACCTATCTTCTAAATTGTCTGAATCTGAATTTCAGTGTATTTGTTTTACTTCCTACCTTTAGTTGAAGCATGTGCAAGTGAACCCATAAATGCCCAGAATTCATGAGATACACCCACAGTTTAACCTCTGCAAGGCCAACAGTACACTGAGAAGGATATAACTAATTCATAATTGCTTTCCTGCCACTGATCAATTTTAAGCCAATGACTGGCCTTGACTTTGGGTAGAGTAAATAGGAGTTATACGAAAACTTTCATTAGAGAATCTGTCTAAAGTTTAACAGAGAAACAGAAATAGATCAAAGAATATTTTAGTTTAAAAGACCTTTGACTTTTCCAGTAACTCTACAAATATTTAAATAGTTACTCAAGTAGATTCTAGACAAATTTTAAAGATTACCACTAATTGTATATATAAATACACATTTATATAAAGTGGTGTGTGTATATATGTATATATACAAATATAAATATATACAAAATGACCCATAGTAACCTTAATTGAATATATAAACTCAAGAACAACTTTGCTGCCATAAATTATAAATATGAGCTTTTATACTGCAAGAAAATGTTCCTCTAGGGATAATGTCCAATGATAACAAAGTTTTATAACTTTTAAAACTGATAAGGTACCTTAAATGGCCCCCCTCTACCATCACAGGATGATTAGTGTAACTACCAGAAACTAAAGTCTAAACTTAGCATTAATATGTATTTTAACCTAATGTAGAAAACCAGAAAATTAATACCAATCAGCCACAGTACAGGCAATACTGAGGACTGTGTGGAGTTTGATGTTAAAACTGGTTTTGTGTAATTTCCTCAGCAAATCTTAGCAGAGGCACTGCTGGCATTTGACCACAGGATGTAAGTCTATGTCCCTCCAAGGAACAGAGGAAACAAAAGCAAACTATATAGAGAAGAAAATGTGAATATCTTTATACAGCTTTGAAAATAATACAATTTTATCAGTCAAAATGAATAACAGTAATTAGTTAATTAGTTCTAGCCCAAATTTTTAATCTTCATAGGTTCTCAAGGCAAAAGAAATTATTTTATTCCTTTTGCTTTTTAGGTGACTACAAGACCAACCAATCAAATTCTTCCCCTGCACTATCTACTTACTGATATTTGTTGATTTAATCCTTCAGATATCCTGTATGATATCAAATACTAAATTGGTTTTACTTAAGTTACTTTCTTGGGAGAAAGAGGAGAATTATATAGATTACACTTTTTAAAAAAAAGTAACCTAACAATTTTGCAGAAAAAGTCAATCTCAAATTACTTCACATTTTTTGTTTAAAAAATATTTAAAGCTTTGTTTTAAAGTAAATTATTCTAGTAGATAAAAATGTACTTTGTTATACAAAAATGACAATTAATGGCATATGTACTATCTCATATCATTATGATAACTTAGTGTCATTGAAGTTGTGAACTAAAATTCATTTTATGGCAAGACAAGAAAATTCAAACAAAAATTTTACTCTGCCCTTTGGCCTCCTCTCTCCCCTCACTGTGCCTTGTGTATCTGTATTATGCATCGACCAAACCTTCCCCATAGGCAGAAATACCTGCTG